>NC_080857.1:15149643-15452673 GCF_030435755.1 Ochotona princeps
AGGTGTGGACTGCAACTCAGTAGATTATGTTCTGCTTTTAAGAGGATCTTTCAGAAACAGAACTGTGATATGGATGGGAGGTGAGGAACCATAGCCATCTGTACCCAAGCAGTTCCAGACAACAGCATTTCAGCAACATCAGAAAATACAAGCTAAAAATCAAGTAACTAGGTAACTAGGTCAATAAAGTGAGCCAAAGTAAGATACTGAACATTAATATTCAGTCCTTAGCGTATAAAACCATAACTAGAAGAAGATAATACTTAAAGGGTATAAAACATATAAATTGGAATAATGAAGCAAAAATTTAAGAAAGAAAAATGTAACATGAAGAAAATATTCCATGGTAAATAATCACAGTTATTCAAAAACAGCAATAGAAGTCTAATGACACGTAATGATTATTGAAAATTGACCCAAATAATCTTTTACATACAATAAAGCAGAAGAGGCATTGAAGTTCACCTTTTTTAATTTTCTAGAATTATGCACTGGGACATTGCTAAAAGAGATTATGCTACTCAGCCATATGAGAGACAGGAGTTGGACACTGGTTCGCTCCTCAAATGCCTACACTAACTGGGCTGGCCCAGGCCAGAGTCAGAAGAGAAAAAAACAATCCCAGCCTCCTACATGGGTGCCAGTCCTGAACCCTCTGAACAAGCACCTAATACCTCCCAGGGTGTGCATTAGCAGGAAACTAGAATCACCAGCAGGGCTGATACTTGAACTCAGGGACTCACGGGCCTCCCACATGGAGGCCTGGCATAACGTTGATGATGTTTACAGTATTAGGTTTATAGCATTCAATTCATACCATTAAGCTGGTCCAAATGCCTTGCTGCTCATATTTTTCCAATTAGTGTCACTACAACTTCCGAGGGCTTGGCCCTCACCTTGCATGTGCCAGCATCCCAGAAAGGCACCTGTTCATATCCTGACTGCTCCACTTCCCACCCAGCTCCCTGCTTGTGGCCTGGAAAAGCAGTAGAAGATGACCCAAAGCCTTGGGACACAGCACCCTTGTGGGAAACCCAGAAGAGGCTCCTGGCTTCCAACTGGCCCAGCTTTGGCCTTTGCGACCACTTGGGGAGTGAACCAGTGGACATAAGACCTTTCTGTATCTCCTTCTCTCTGTATATCTGCCTTTCCATTAAGAAAAGAAAAATTAAATAAATCTTTAAAAAAACCCTCCTGGACACTCACAACCTCCTCACTGAATTGTGTATATATATATTTACTTGTCATGATAACATTAGGAATTTCACATTACACTCATTAAAGGTTTTACAAAGCATACAATAAAAAATGTAAAAAATTCAACCATAAACACAAGTTATAAAAGTTTCATTACACACTACTGTCCAGTGTATTTAACCTCACTTTATAGCAATCAAATGAAACAGTTCTGTTTCTAAGGATCTCCCCTCTGTTAGGGGTTGAATTGTCTTTCAACCAAAACTGCTGGAGACCAGTATTCAGAATCTTGGAATCGGGGCCATAACAGGTGCAAAGAGTCCATGCAAAATCATATTTGAGCGTGACAGGCTTTCAATCAAATAAGACACATATTTTAATGGAGAAGAAAACAGACCCTCAAGGACAGAAGCTTCATAAGGACAAGCTAGCAGTGGAAGTGCTGCAGCTGCAAGCCAAGCAATGCCAAAGATGGCCAGCAGGCGACACGAAGCCACCAAGAGTCAAGGAAGGATCCCGCAGCATGGCTTCCAGAGGGAGTGCAGCCCATCTGACACTTGATTCTGGATTTCAAAAATCCAAAATATTGAAACAAAGATCTGGTAGCCTTTCCAGTTTGTGATTTTTGCTATGACATCCCTAAACAGCTTATATATTTCCTAATACAAGAGAAGTTATTAATTACATCCAAAATTATTACATCCACAAATAATACACACCGAAGAGTAATTTTCTTTTTTTTTTAAGATTTTATTATTATTGGAAAGCCGGATATACAGAGAGGAGGAGAGACAGAGAGGAAGATCTTCCATGTGATGTTTCACTCCCCAAGTGAGCCGCAACGGGCCGGTATGCGCCAATCCGATGCCGGGAACCAGGAACCTCTTCCGGGTCTCCCACGCGGGTGCAGGGTCCCAAAGCTTTGGGCCGTCCTCAACTGCTTTCCCAGGCCACAAGCAGGGAGCTGGATGGGAAGTGGAGCTGCCGGGATTAGAACCGGCGCCCATATGGGATCCCGGGGCATTCAAGGCGAGGACTTTAGCCGCTAGGCCAAGCCGCCGGGCCCCGAAGAGTAATTTTCACCCAGGCTGACTCTCTCCAGTCCCACAATTCAATAACCGGAGAGAAAGCATATTATGTGATAAGAGTCCAGAATAAAAGAACAAAACTCTCTGATGAGTGGCGTTTACTAACATTCAGGAGCAATATCAACTGGAATGGGCACAGATATGTCTATCAATTATTACAATATTTGCATAACTAGATGGCGGAAAAGTCAATGATTGAGACTTACTTGTGCCCACCATCCTCCTGCCCCCTTTCCTCCGACTGGGAATTTAGCAGCTAAAAGGTTAATGCCTGCCTCAGCAGGGCATTCAGGATGGAGTTTGTTTTGATTGGCTTCAAGTCCGATTGGTTACTTAGTACTTTTAATATACCTCAGATCTTATTGAATTCCTTCTTTTCTTTTTTTTTAAAGACTATTTTTTTCTATTTTTATTGGAAAGTCAGATATACAGAGAGGAGGAGAGACAGAGAGGAAGATCTTCCGTCTGTTGATTTACTTCCCAAGCAGCTGCAACAGCCAGAGCTGCACTGATCAGAAGCCAGGAGCCCAGAGCCTCTTCCTGGTCTCTCATGTGTATGCATGGTCCCAAAGCCTTGAGCTGTCCTTGATTGCTTTCCCAGACCACAAGCAGCGAGCTGGATGGGAAGTGAGGACACTGGGATCAGAACCTGTGCCCAATGGAATCCCAGCACGTATAAGGTGAGGACTTTAGCCACTAGGCTTATGTGCTGGGTCTGTTCCTTATTTTCTAAACAACACCCACAATGAAACTGATGAAGAACGTGCTAATGGAATCTCTATTCTATCTATATTCCCTTTGTTAGTGTGACCACTAAGTGGTCATTTTAAGTCAGAGAATTAAGATGCATCTATAAGATACTGGAGACTACGGAATGCTTGCATGATATGATATGATATGATATGATATGATATGATATGATATGATATGATATGATTTTCCATAGTACTCCAAGTCATATTTCTACTTTGAGAACACAGAAGATGGGAAGCAAAAAGAAACAGGAACCATTCTTTCCACCTGATTCACAAATCACTCTAGCACTGAAGCAAGGTAAGAGATTTACACCTAACAAAGCAATGGATTCAGCCTAATTAATTTTGATGTCTGGTGATTTCAGAGTGGTATTTGCTTGTGATATCATCTGGAAATGCATTTCTTATTTAACCATCTCCCCAATGGGCCATAACTTGCTCTGCTTTCTTTCCAGTAACAAATAGCTCATATTAAGAAATAAAGTTTTGTGTAGCATAGAATTATATAAAATAAACTGTTTTCCAAGACATAACTTCCTTCTACTGTAGCTTGTTCTGGCTGAGCTAACACAATGGATAAAGCTATCAAGAACAGAATCAGGTTTGAGTCTTGTATCCTTTTTTATATCAAAGATGATAAAAATCAGGAATATAATAACACATCAGGAATGAAAGTCCCATGACTTTTGCATTGTTTGCAGAAAATGCCTGGTGTTATTTATTTTAACAGCAATCTGTACTTTAGCACTTGAGTGCTGTGTCATTCATTTTGTCCAATGATCAGAATATCTTTGAGTATAGTCAATTTTATTTTCATTTCTTATTTAAGATATTACTTTGGGTCAATTTTAATAGTAGTAGTGGTTTCCCTTTCGTTGCCATTCTACCACATTCAATTAAAATGCTTTTGATATTTTAAAGAGTTTCTCCACAGAGATCTTTTCTCTACTTTCTAATTGAATGGTACATTCATTCTGTCTTTAGAGTAATACATAATGTTCTTCAAACAGTGAAAACAAGTATTTGCAAACATCAAAGTTCACCCCAAGACCAACAGTCCTTCCCTATTTGGAATTAGACTTAACAGTGCCATTTCAGTAATTCCAACTGTTCCCCATAATGTTTAGAACACTAAAATCAATAGCACATTATAGGATAAAGGAAGTACAATGGGGAAAACTGAATACATTAAGATCACCTGGGAGTTTCAAAGTAACTCATGGCCTGCCAAGTTTCAGAGGAAGACTGGGATGTCGGGAGCAGGCACTGAGAATCCGGAAAGACCACAAGCACGGAAAAAGCAGACATCCTGGCAGAGCATTAGAACACTCTGTTGTGCTGACGAGAGTATACACTGGCAACTCTATACAGTGAGTGGACATTTTTAATTATTTGTTCTCTACAACTGCCCTGGTGTTAATAGTGTCTTTCATGTAAGACATGAGAGACACTTTTGATTTTGTTCTTCATTGTGTTTCCAGCTGGCTCTCAGGCCATTCCACAAGGCAACAAATCTTTCTGGAATGTTTATAGAGCATCCAAGATGGAATATGAAATATGCTCAGACTTGACCCTCAAAACTGTTGGGTTCTTCTTCTTATCACTTGTACATTCTCAGAAGGAAGTTTTTATAAGCATGCATTACTATTGCCATAGCGTCTTTAAGTTAATTCCCTAGGTGAACTAAATGCTAACAAATTGATGAAAAGTCCTAAAGACCCATCTAACCTTTAAAGAATGAAGTACAACATCCAAAGTTCATCAACTATTGTTGGGCAGTGCAAAAGGCAGAAAACTATTAAGGTTGGTAATAAAATAGCTTTAAGAACACAAAGTCAAAACAGACCAGGAATGGAGAAATGAAACTTGAGTTATTAGTAAGAAAGTGTAAAGCAAAACTCCCAGGAAACACAAGGGACAGATTTCCCTCCAAAATTTGTTGAAATACTGAAATCCTAAACTTTATGGATTGTATTTAGTGATGAGACCTATAAAAAGTCAAGTGCAGAAAAATGAGATCGCATGGGTGGATCTGAATCCCATATGACTAACACCCTAATATGGAGAGGAAATTCAGGCATGACCACAATCACCAAAGGAAGACAGAGACAGACATCTACAAATAAGGGAGGACTCGGAAAAGCCATGCTTCTAACATGCTGATGATCATGGACTTCAGTGGCCAAAAATATGAAAAAAAAAAAAACAAAACAGATTTCTATGGTTTCAGCTACTCAGTCTCCAGTTCACTGTAACTGGAATTTCAAGGAATAAATACAGATGGCCCAACTTGGACGCTGCTAGGATAAATAGAGGTAGAAAGAGCTAGGATAAACCTACATGTGGAGACCTAAGTGGTGAATAGGTAAAATAAAATTGTGCTTAGACATTGCAAGAGGTGTTAAAGAACTAAGGTTTCCTAGTTACAACCAGCCCTGAACTGCTAGGCATGTGAGTGAAAACTCAACAGGGCATCTGGAAGGGCCAGTCATGTCACAAGATGACTACAGACAATCTCTTGACCGAACATCAAGAGAGACCCCTTAGCCAGTCCTAACCAACTAAACTGTTCACAGAATCCTGATCCACAAAAAACTGAATGGGATCAGAGTAGAACAGGAGGACAGGAGCAGGTTTGTACCCTAGCCCCAGAGACTCCCGGTAACCTCCCAAACGCTTTCACCACAGAAGCAGTGGATACCTCATCAAGGACTATCAGTATGGGCACTAAGGACTATATCCCAACTGCCAAGGAGATCACAGGGAATTCGAGTGCCCTCGTACGCTGAGAACTCTGAGGTCAACCATTCCCTATCTGATCTCCCACATGGGATGGAAGAAGCCCAGCACCCTCCTCATAGGGTCTAATGACATCAGAACAACAGCCAGGAGCCCTGAGCAGTCCTCAGAAACAGAACAGTAAACGTCCTTTGGGACTCAGGAAAGGAGCTTTCTCTGGTCCATACTTAGTGCCAACTTTGGCTCCCCATCCTTTCTTGCAATGACCATCAGGGTCGCTCCAGAGACCCCAAATTTGGATCAGATGGACAGACACCAATAAGGAAAGCTTAGAACAGAGCAGAAAAAGTAAGCTTGGACTCTCATATACCTCACTAGGTAGGACACAAAGATCAGTTACTCCTCACTAAGTTATTGAAGATTTCTCTGCACATCCAAAGTTCAGTAAAATCACACTTGAATACTATAAGCTGCTGAATATAAATATGAAGGGAAAAAAAAGACATGAGACAGCTGAATAGTACCCTGTAACCATTTTAAGGCTTAAAGCAGTCGGTTATGTATAAACTAAAATTGAGATGTCAATGAAGTAGTTACAGGATGTGGTTAAGAACTTGCATTTTCTAACACATTGGTCACTCAGTAGCATGTCAATTAACTTCATGATGCTGTAAATTTTCATGTTTCTTCCTGTTGCTGAATTTGTGTTACAGCTTTTCATTTGAGGGGATGATAGTCTGTCAGCTCTACTTTCAGATCAAGGATGGTCTCCCAAGGAAGCTGTTGAATTTGTCTGGACAATAAGATGCTGGACTCTCTGCATGGTCCATGCCTGCAGCGATGGAATTATGACTAGTTATGAGCTGTACTGCTGTAATAATATGGAGGAACTCAATGTGGGGGGAGGGACTGGGGGAATCCCAGAGCCTATGGAACTGTGTCATAAAATGAAATAATAATAATAATAAAACTGAATGGATAATAAAAAGTGACTGTTTTAAGTTGATAAGTTTGGGGTGTTGGTTTTTACAAAGCAATCAATTACCAATATGCCTGATGAAATCAGAATGAACACAAGGATTTTAAAGACTAATGAGAAAGGAGTAATCTTAAAATGTAATCAGGCAGTTAACAGCCGAGAGATGGTGATTAAAAAAAAAATCTAGCTTTGAGGGGATACATTATTAGATCCGTATCCCAGCTCTGTGTGTTCACTGACACAGGATCTGGGGAAATGCAACCTGTCTGTGATTTCCTTATGAAGAATCAAAGAGGATGAAAATACTAATTCATGGAATCACTCCCAGGGCTAATATTGTGAGAAATCATGGTTATCATAATTAGGGAGGCAAGCCAAGCATAAAACCTAAATCAAGCTGTTCACCCAAATAAACCGCTTGGAGGAAGTCACACAAGTGTCCCAACTATCTACTCTCAAGCAACCCTTCTTAGGGAGACAGTTCTTTGTAAGGGTCAGTGAAGAAGATTCACTCTATCTGGAGACTAAAAGGCTGTCAAGATGAATGAAGTCAGTAACAGGACAAACCAGAATGTGTTCATCCACCACAGCACCCGTGTGGTGAGCCCCGGCTCTTTCCAGAGCCCCAGTCCCAGAGTGTTAATGGAAAATACAGAGGAGAGTCAGACAAGATGCTATCTCACAGACCTGATGAGATTGCAATTCTCAGACAACTGGGGCTTATCTCTGATGATGAACTAGGTGTCAGAGCTGAAAGCAAAGTAAAAAAAAAAACACAGCCTGGGTGGGAGGTATGTTGGAGAGCTGGCAGCAGGGGATATGAACATTACCTCCCAAGTCCTGAGCAAATGAAATGAGTTTTCTGCTTAAGATTATGATGTTAATGAATAGCCATTAAAAAACAAGCAGACATTATATAATCTACACAAATAGACACGCATATGCCTGAATCTATGCCAATGTAGCTAGCATTACCTATAAAACTAACTGCATGTGTTGATCTATCATAGTGTACCCCGTAAATATGTATAATTAATTTAATAGAATGATTTCAAAGTGAACCATTAAAATAATTCATGACTCATAATACATTTTTCAAATATCAGTTCAAAAAAATGCTAAAGCCTCTATCAGTAAGAACATTAACATGAACTATCCTTCTATGGCACTAGCCAGCTAAAACACAGAGCCATTGATGAATGTAGAGGAAGGGGCACAATGCTGAGATGCAGGGACATGGAAAGTACACTATAATGAAACCGTCAAAGGAAGAAATACGGATACAACAGGCTCCCACAGGGATGACTGCTTAGTCCTTGGAATACCTTCATGTGGCTATGATAGCTTGTGATTCTTCATCCGTGAGCCAAATAAAACATCACATATATATACCAATAGGACTCATCCAAGGGTTTCAGCAAGCACATAACTGCAGCTCACAGAGTGACTCTGCACCAGTGCAGGAGTCTCCAGAGACACAGCAAACATCTTAGGAGCCTTCAACGCAAGCTTCTCTCGCTTCACAAGCAAAGAATACGAGCCTAGAGAACACAAAACCAGCACGGGGCTGGGGTACATGGCATCACTTTGTCTACGGAAGCAAGTGGAATGTATAAAATGATGCCTCAACTACTAGAGGTTTGTAGGCAAAATGCCGTAAATTACAAATGACTGGGGAAAGAGTTGGGAGACACAAGAAGAGATGGGGGAATACGCGAGGGTTTTAGTCCTCCTTCTGTCCTGAGTGTACTACTTGGACAAAGTCATTTACTTTCTCTGAACCTGTTTGTTATCTCAAAAACACACTCCCAGTTTAGATAGCCTCTACAATTCCTCCCATCCATAATGTGCCATGGGAACGGTACTGCTCACCTCATTTAATTCAGCATTTGTCAACAAGTTTCAGAAGTTATACTGCCCGTGGAACTGGTAGGTGCTGGAAAAAAAAATCTGGAGACCTGAGGACCTAGGATTCTCAGAACGTAAACTTCACAGTGAGGAATGTCGGGTTTGTGTGGGACTTTGTGTGCCAGTTATTCTTCTCCAACAATAGTCAACAAAGTAACCATCATGATCACAGCTCACCTTTATTTGAGCACTTAGTAATGCCAGGCATTTCTGGCACTTAGTTCACGCTGACTTTGAAATGCTCACTCTATGTCATTGAAAATGGGATCCCATTTTTATAAAAGAGGGACCTGACAAAGAATTTAGAGTAAGGAACTTCCCCAAGGTCATGCGAAAAACAGTGGCAGATCAAAAGTCAATCGCAGATGTCTGCCTAGAGAACTCAATGGTATCACTGTGCTCCTGAAAGGTGACAAAGGGGCTACTGTTGGGAAACCAGACTTGCAGGTACCTATTTGCTCTTGGCACCATGGTAATGGTTGTAGGTGTTAATGAATAATTGTTGGGTTGGGGGCTGCCATGATAACTCAACTGACTATTCATCCACCTGCAAGCACCAGCATCCCATATGGGCAGTGATTCACATCCTGGCTTCTCCACTTCCCATCCAGCAGCACCCCGCACCCCGATGATGACCTGAAAAGTCAGCAGAGGCTTGTCCAAAGCCCTAGTACCCTGCATTCACATGGGAAATCTGGAGGAGGCTTACGATTGGCTTAGCTCAGATTGGCTTAGCTCTGACCATTGAGACCATTTAGGGAGTGATTAGGAGATCTTTCTATCCTTCTGTTCTTCTCTCTGTAGATCTGTGTTGCCAAGAAAAATAGATAAATCATTTAAAAAATGTTGAGTGTATGGTAGTGTCAAGTGTTAAAGTCAATTAAAAGGAAATTAGACCTGAAGGATTCCTGATCAAAGGTCTCATAGATTACTCCATGATCTAAAAAAATAAGTGAAAATAACTTGAGATACTTCTTGTTTATTCTGTATTAAAGAAAAATAGAACCCGAAGGGCTGGTGTTGTGGTGCAGTAGCTGAAGCAACAGCTTATGGCATCACACTAGGCAATGGTTGATTTGCTGCCTGCTCCACTTTCCACCTAATTCCCAGATAATGCCCTAGCCAAAGCAGTGGAAGGTGGACCAAGCGTTTGGGCTCCTTGCACCCATGTGGGATCCAAATGAATCTCCTGGTTTCAGCCTGTCCCAGCTCTAGCCATTGTAGCCATCTGGAAAATAAACCTGCAGATAGGTTTCTTTCCTCTTTCTCTCCCCGACACTGCAACTCTGACTTACAAATAGGTTAATAAATCTTTAAAATTTATGTGAGATGATAATTGTGCAATGACTTTATAAATTATAAGGCATGAAGTAAATACAAATACATGGCATTGCTGTTAATGGGACTGCTTCTATTATTATTACCTCCACTGTCATCACCACTATTCTATTACTTCTGTTATTACTACTGACCTACCTAAATTCCAATTTGAAGATTGTCTTTTTTTTTTCAAAACAATTACACCTGCAAAGGCCTAAGGCAGAGACGGGTAAGCACATTCAGCCCCTGCTGTATTTTGCCCATAAAGCTGTACTGGGAGTAGCAATGCCATTTATTCTCTATATTATCTGGGGTTGTTTCCAGCTTTGAAGACAGAATTGAGTAGCGGAGACCAAGAACTTTGCAGGCTAAAAAAACTGACAACTTTTGAAAATCTGGCTCTTTACAAAATACTTCCTAACTCCTAGCCCACGTTGATCACAAGTCAGTGGCTTTTAACTTAGTCCTTGATGGTTGGTATTAAAACACACATACACACACACACACACACACACACAATAAATGCTTAATAAAGTAAAGGAGAGTAGGCACAAAGCAGAGCCATTCTTGCTAATTTCAATGCTCTCATCATGCCCCTTGACCTATTCAGACCTCACACTTTTTACAATGCACGGACAGCCAAGAGATAAGTCAGATTAGAATCACCAGATGTTTTAGCAAGTCCCTCCTGATTCTAAAAGTCTTCACTGCCTCATGATCTTAAGCTTTTTTTTCTGATAACACTATTAGATCAGGTCACTTGTGTTTTGACCTGTCAAAACTAAGCAATCTTTTCAGAGCAGATTCAGACAAGAGTTAATCTGAAAATCCTTTGACATATCTTTATACCACTCATAAAGGGTATGCCTTATAAATCTCAACCTTGAAGAGGTAGTGAGATGTACACCCCAAGGGCATGGGCTATGAGGATACAGACTCCTCTGCTATGACTTTTGAGTTATGTGTTCTTTGGAAAGTGACTTCACCTCTCCAAACCTTAATTCCTGGGGATAATGATAACCATCCTAACAGGATGTTTTTTGAATTGTACACATGTAATATGTCTAATACAAGCAGGTCTATCTACCTGACACACAGCAAGGATGTGACAAGTGGTAAGTGCTACTAGTAATACTACAACCCATACAAAGAAGCCTGCAGCTTGAAGAGAAAGAGCTCCATAAGAGCTGATGTTCAAAATGGATGATTGGAGGAGACAAAGGACATGTTTTCTAGCCTTTCAGCAAACATTTCTGGAGAAAATGATTGCATATCTGGAAATTTGAGAAGCTGAATATTATAAGCAGGCTCATTTTAAGATCCCTAATTAGATCTGATTCTGTGGCCTATGTCCCTTTGCACAACATATCTCAGCTCCCATGCTACAACTTCATGTCCACAATGCATACTTTACACACATACATGTAGTCAATTCCAACATTTCCCATGAAGGGTTGCATATCTTCTCATCACATTTGTGCCCATGCATGCGCACATATATGCCAAAAAACACATGTAAATAAACACTGACACTTAATCGTGTGTCATCTTCTATAATCCCAAATCCCTTGTTCAAATCCCATTTTCGAGAATCAGGCACTGTCACCTCAGTGGGATGATGTGCAAAGGTTTGATTTGCAGCTAATAGAAAAATCTATTTCTTTCAGTTTCACTTCTGTCACACAAGGATCACTGTGTTTCCTACAGGAGACTTCTGTAATATCCACTGACATGACAGATCTCAGGCAGCCATAGGAGATGGCCAGGCTGAGTAGCACCTACTTGTTTTACAACTGCTGGTTCAGAATGGTTTTACAGTACCAAAACCCAGCTTAATAAGAATGGGGAAGACGGTCACTGATGAAATAAAATTCCTTCTCTGCTTTACTTTCCATCTTTAGTTCTGTTAAGCTTTCATCTACGGCAACAAAACAACTACCAAGGCAGACACTCAGCCACATTCAATCACTACACATGCTCCCCATGACTGGTCTTGGAAAGCAAGCTGGGAGCTTGTGTTTACAGCAAAGGTAACTTTGAACAGCAGAGAAAGAAGCAAAGGAACAGCAGCTTTGTCACATTTCTCTCAGTGAAAAAAATACCACAAACTACATAGCATATTTAATGTGATATGACAGAAGTGAAAAATACTCTGAAAAGTTAGAAAACTCACGTACGTGAAAATCCCTCTGTTAATTTTGTCCTTATGCTAGTAACAGTGATTGTTTTGGTAGAACAAAAGCAGGAGGCAATTTCCTAGATGGTATTGTAGAGATGTATGTGTGGTCCCATTATCAGGCAATCTGCACTGACGCCCTTGTTTCTAATTTCCACTCCCAACAAAAACCACCTTTCTGTAAATGTCTAGCTCAACTAACACTTAGTTATACACTTCAAACACAGTGAGAAATCCTGTCAACCTTGCATGCCAGCTTCTTTCTATGGGATCTCTGCTGCTCTAACAGATGTAAACTATTTCTATACCCATTGATTCTGGCCTACAGACACTTGTTTGAATGAAGTTCAGAAGCTATTGTATGATTTCTGAACTCCCAATAGTTTTTGCTATTTCTGTTATATCTCTAGAGACCAACATGTATTTCAAATACAATTTTTATAAGTAACTGAACTATTCTTCATCCACAACATAATCTCCCTGAGCATATTATACAATTACAGGAATAAGTTCAAATCCTTACCTGAACAACCACCAAGTCTTTACTTAAGATTACTTATGGATGAAAAGAAAAAAGATTACTTAAATTGTTGGCTTTAAAGTATTTCAGCATAAAATGCTGAAAATCAAACTACTCAGGAGTTCAAATGAGGTAACTCATTTAAGCATCCGCACATGATACTTGGCTTGCAGGGTATACTCAATCTTTTGATACTTGCCACTTCCCATCTTATTACAGATTATTTGGTAACCATAATGTTCTAGATTCAAAAGCAAGGAATTTATTGATCATTGCAACACTTCTACGTAAAGCACCGTCTTATACATGATTGATATTCAATGCATGCGATTTGGAAGCTATTCAAATATCCTTTGGGATTCAATTTGGCTGCATGCTGCTATATTGAGTGGACATTCTGAAACTGGTATACACATATAATTGTGGAGTAACAGACTTCAGTAACTTTGGTACACGGTCACATGTAGATACTATTTTGTAAGGCTCTTCCAAAAGATAGACATTGTCTATTACCCCAAGATTTCTAGTAGCTGTAAAATGCATTTATTACAGTCATGATGTAAATCAGCATTTGATGAACACCTAAGTGTCAGATTTTATGTGAAGTTGTTTGTGTATATAAACAATTTTAACAATAACTCTGTCATTAAAATACCTTTAATGTGTATGGAAAATATCATAGCATAAGAGTTATCTGTGGGTTTTAACTGTTTGCACCAAAGAGGCTTATTTTTTAATTTTATTTTTCCATGAATATTTTGAAGTGAAGATTTTTTATGGTCACCAGAATTAGAGAACTTAAATATAGAGCAGGGTTAGAAAAATCCAACTTTGGGGTCAGAGCAGTAGTGTACAGGATAAAGCTGGCCTTCTTGTGCCAGCAACCCTTATGGGAAATCTTAACTGACAACTTGTCTCAAGTAGCTTATATACAGATTGCTCAGGCACACTTACACATGTGGAGGCAGTTGCCCTTCTGTCTTTTAGGACATGCCAACTTAACTTCTTTTTCTTAATTTCAAAAGTACAAAAACATAGAGAGTGCTTCCATCTGCTGGTTCATTTTCTAAATACCTATGATAGTCTCCTGTCAGGCGGGATAGAGGTCAAAGTTAGGAGGCAAGAATACAATTTATTCGGGTCTTGCATGCGGGTGGCAGTGACCTCAATCATCCCTGCTGCCTTCTAGGACACAGGATCCAGGAGTGGGATGGAGTATAAAACCCAGGCACTCCATCATGGACCCAGGCATATTCAACTCAAGGCCAAAACCAACGTACTCCCTTATATTCCCTTTCCATTGTTTCACTCATTATCACACCTGATTTTCACACAGTCCCTGGAAGGCAAGGAGGTTCTGAGAAACAAATTTTGAGACTTCTGCCAGAGCAGCTGATGAAATGTCAATCTGGGCACAGTAGTCTCTGGGCACTCATCTAGTTAAGAGCATGTGTCAGCTGGCTCCTGTAGCTTGAGGCCATGGAGCTACACTTGGCACTAATTGAAAAATAAGAAATGAAAAGTTCTGCTTTCAACACAAACTTGAATGACTGGAATTACATCTTTATTATCTGAAGTGGGTGCTTGTGACTTGCCTATCTTTACCTTTTGTGGCATCATGAAGAAATACCACAGAAATTAGCCTCTGCTGGGCATCTCATTATAAGCCGGTCAGAGCCCATTCTTGGAAAATCTGATGGATATAAAATCAACCTGCTGGTACAAATTCATTGGAAGTTTGCTAAGCATAATAGAAAATCACCTTTAGAAATAAAAGATTCAACTCTGAGACATGAGGAATTTAAATAAAAGGAATCTATTAAAAATGCAGAGACATGAAGACAAACACTTCTGAACTGTTAAATTACACTGACTGGGAAGTGTCATGGCATTACAAGAAAATGCTATAATTACATGATCATCTTTTCAGAAACTGGCCTTTCCTACAAAGTGGGATGATATAGAACATAGGGCAGACTTTTGGAAGTTGAGAAACTTAAGTGGAGTTGTTTGTATCTTTCTTGATACTTTGGATCTGGAGCACCAGTAATTGAAATGCCTCTTCTGCTTATTCCTCATCATGATAATTTGTTACACAGCTACAACTGGAAATTCCCCTTCTTCATTTGGAACTACTTCTGCCATGTATCTCCATCTTTTCAGCTTGAACGCCACCACCCTGTCCCTATTACCTCCATCTTTACATATGCTTAACAATTTCAATTATACAATGAAGAGACCACACAGAAGTACACACACAAACATGGCTAGAAAACTCAATCTGCAGAGAAGAGGTAAAAAAATCTTTGTAGACCAAATACTATCGCATAAACTGCAAATGTGAGAAACCAGCAGAAATCCAACAAATAACAGGAATTCTCAATCAAGGGAATATTGTATTCTAAGGCTGTGGAGATTAAAAGGAGTGAGGACTGAAGTGAAAACTCTCAGTGGGAGGCCTATTTGAGGGGATTTATATACTTGTTACTTACTCATTCTTTCATTTTGCAAATATCTGTGGATACTCATTGTTTGATAGTCACTGTTTCATATAGTGAGGACACAACCAAGGACAGGGTAGAATAGATCTGTCACTGAGAGCTCACATTCCAGTGGGCTAAAGGAAGCAACACAAACATTAAAGGAACAATGTAAGAAGACACTGAAGGGGCAATGAAAACAAAGGAGATAGGATGCTTGAAAGACTGCACTGTGACCTGGGTCAAGGAGGAAAACTCTTGGGCCATTTCAAGCACAATATTATGTTAAGAAGGAAACACCAATGGCAATCTGGATAGAAACATTCCAGACCAAAGTCCCTACAGCATGAATGGGATTGACAGATTAAGGAGTAAGAAAGGACCAGCTGGTAGTTCAGTATCAGGTTAGGACATAAAACTAGGGATAGCCACGGCCAGATCCTGGAGGGAAGGGCTTGGCTTTGATTCTGGGTACACAGCAATGGAATATGATTGGACTTCATTTTGTGTGGGTTAAAAGGAGCTTAAGTAAGAGTGGAATGATCAGATTGTTCTTCTGATGGATGACCCCAGGAGTCATGAGCATGGCAAAGCATCCAGAAGCCAAGGCAGGTCCATTAAATGGATTGTTGTGACTATTACATAGTAATTTGGCATTATGGTTGGAAATGCAGCAAGCTTAGAAAATACAGATCCAAGCCCATTTTAAGTCATTTGCAACTATACCACAAGTCTTTGTGGGTAGAGTTCATGTTTAGATTTCTATTTCAAGCATAGACCAGTGTTTCATAGCACTCATGTTGAATGAGAAGGTCTTCTGGAAACATCCTTTTCTGTCTCTTACCCTTCTACTTCTGGAAAGCCCTGAAATTTGACAAAACACATGGGGTCACACAGGGTGATGCAATGGACAGAAACTTGTATTGGTTTCTGCTCTGTCATTTGATGCTTGAATGGCTTTAGCCAAGTCATTTCTTTCTTCGGTTTTGACTACATCAGCTAAAATCCTGGAGTGAGTAATAGTCACACCATTTTCCATCCCACTGCACAGGGCTTTGGGATGGTAGATCTCAGAAGGTCTCTCCACTAGGCTGCAAAACATTCTGCAAATAACACCAATCTTAGAGGAGCATAGCAAAACTGGCTACCAAAAAGGTGGCCAGAATTTTGAATATACTGACTTCGATAGAGTGTCTAACATCAAAGGAATTGAAATAATGCCCATACTCAAAACTTATCAATTTACACCATTTACACACTAGACATTTACCCAATCATCGACTGAAAACATGCAATGCACATCTAGTATGTGCAAGGAAATGTGGTAGCAATCTAAGGGAACTAAAAATGAAATAGTCCCTGAAAAAACAAGTCCTTGCCCTTACTAAACTGCAACAGAACTTTCACATTTTTCTTTTTTAGACAGATTGTACACTTTTCTTTTCTTTATAAACCATCTTCAGTCAAGAGCTCCTTGGGTAGTTAATGGTGTCTTGTAAAGATCCTTAAAACTCTCCTCTCTCATTTTACTCTTGATTAAAAAGAAAGCAAGCACGGGATCTAAGTCCTTGACTGATTTACACTTCAGTTTAATTTCTCCTTTTCTCTCTCCTCTTTCCTTTCACTGGAAGAAACCTTCCACGTAATTAGGCTAGAAAGCTCTCATGAAACAGTTTGATTGAACTACAGCACACTGAGTTTCCTGTCTAGGCTGCCGGGGCAGAGAGAAAGCAGGGCTCTTCCTTGGGAATAGCAAGCCTGCAATGGATTGAAAGCTGCAGGGCTGTGTGACAATTAAAGGAAACAGCGCGAGGGTTTGGAGTACCTGCGCTACCAGGCTGCCTTCTGATCCTTCTGTGCTGATGTGTGACCGGAGCTGTGCCGGAGACAATCACACCTGCCAATCCACAGCAAAACGGGACACTCGTGGGAAGCAGAGAGATCCAGCATTGTGACATAATGTAAAGATTGCAACAGAAAATCTGAAGAAGTTATGTATAAGTTCCAGTTTGTACTTAGCACTTTAAATTCCTGATCAGCTAGAATTTTTCCATGGCAAAGAGTTTGATAGGAATCAAGTCTCTAAGGACCTTTCTCAGGTTTAGCATCTGATGATTCCACATCTGTGAATCAGCTTCTGAGTCCTGGGAAAGACACATCAGAATATTCTTTGATACGCACCAACCTACACACTGACAGATTTGGTGGTGCTACTTTCAGTCTTATTGTAGGTTACCATCATTGAGTTGTCTTGTTCAAGGATAAAAAGACCTATTCTCTTAGGATTTCTGAAAGCAAGTTCTCTATAACTGGACTATCAAGCCCTTAAGAGTTGACAGATGATGGGTCTGGTGAGATAGCTCGGTGGCTAAACATTCACCTTGCACATGCCAGAATCCCATACGGGCAACAGTTTGTATCCGAGCTGCCCCACTTCCCATCCAGCTCCCTGCTTATGGCCTGGGAAAGCAATAGAGGATGACTCAAACCTTGGGCCCCTGTATCCATGTAAGAGACATGGAGGAAGCGTCTGACTCCTAGTTTGGACTGGATCATCTCCAGCCGTTGTGGCCACTTGGGGAGTGAAGCAGCAGATGCGGGATCTCTCCTTCTGTATCTCTTTCTCTCTGTGAGTCTACATTTCAAACGAAAATAAACCTTTTAAAAATAGTTGATAGATGATGAGTATAGCAATGTTTATGAAAGAAAGAACCCTGAAACGAAAACCACAGGAAGAAGGAGTTATATAAAGTAAAGGATTGACTGTAGATCAGGTTTCCAGGTTTATGTTTCTATTTCACACAAAGACTGCCCCCTCTTAAGTAATTATTGGCATGTTGACATGAGCCCCTAAAAACATTGCCCTGAACAATGTCATCACAACAGTAAAAAACATTTACTTAGGGCACAGCGTGATAGCCTAGTGGTTAAATTCCTCATCTTGAACTCACCAGGATCACATATGGGTGCCGGTGCGTTCTAATTCTGGCAGCTGCTCCTCCATCCAGCTCCCTGCTTGTGCCCTGGGAAAGCAGTTGAGGATGGCCCAAAGCCTTGGGACCCTGCAACCATGTTGGAGACCTGGATGAAGCTCTTGGCTCCTGGTTTCAGATTGGCTCAGCTCCAGCCTTTGTGGCTGCTTGGGGAGTGAATCGTCAGATAGGAGATCTTCCTCTCTGTATATCTGCTTTTCCAATGAAAATAAATAAATCTTAAAACAAAACCATTTACTTAAATAACCCCGTGTTTGTATAGCACAGCAAGTTTAATCCTATATCTGAGCTTCACATACCAAGCCAGGAGGCAACCAATTTGCCACCAAGATCTTAAGCCACTTTATGTTTCTGACTCACACATTCACCCACATGCACATGCACACAAAAAACAGGAGCCCAAATTGAAAAGTGATTAGCGGTCTTGGAATATTCATCTCATTAGTTTTACCCTAATAATTAATGAACTGCTGCCAAATGTATGAAAAGTCAAGAATAGGAACTTATTCAAGTGATCTAATAGAACTGAAGAGTTCTAGAAATCATCAGAAGTTTGCTGTGAGTGCTCATAGAAGGGTGAAACCGAATTTGCAAAGAAAAGGCCTGAAGGCCACTTTAAGATTATGGGTTGTAATATCATCATTTTGTATGTGAGAGAACTAGGACCAGGAAGTTTTGGTACTTCACCTAAAGCTGCAACTTGAATAGAAAGACTGTATTAACTATTCTCAGGAAACTGAATTTCCTAATACATCATTTTTATAGTAATTTAAAAATAAGAGGGGTGAGTCAATTAAGAAAGCCCTCACCTTTGGTCCTTGACTAAACATGCAAGTATCCCTCACTGACACTCTCTGAAATTGATGAGAGTTTCTAAGTGCTATTTTGGAAAGCCTTTCCTAGAGTGCAACAGGACTTATGGGGGCAGGTGGTTCAACAGGCTAATCCTCCACTTGCAGGTGTCGGCATCCCACATGAGCATCAGTTCTAGTCCCGGCTGCCCCATTTCTCATCTAGATTCCTGATTGTGGATCAGGAAAATAGCACAGGATGACCCAGGTCCCTGAGCCCCTATAAACATGTGGGAGATCCAGAAAACGCACCTGGCTTCAGGTTGGGTCAGTTCCAGCCATTGCAGCCGTTTGGGGAGTGAACCAGCAGGTGGAAGACTTCTCTCTGTTTATCTTTATTTCTGTAAATCATCTTTTTAAATTAAATAAATAACTTTAAAAAAGAACTTGAGAATAGTTGCTCTGGGCATCTGACTGTAGATCTATTTTTACTTAATCTAAAACATCAAATGATGCAAGGATATAAATACTTCGTAACTGAAAGAACTGGAGTGATTTTCCTGACTCAGTTTTCTTTTCTGTAAAATCATGATTATCATAGTTCCTACATGGAGGACAGCAATAAAGATTAAATGAGATAACTGAGCACATGCTCCAGGATCCACATAATGTTACTTGAATATTTACTACGAAGAGCAAAGGTCTGGATTCAAGCTTCTTGGATGTTTCACTGGATTCAGTTCTGCATTACCTATATGACCTTGGGCAAGTGAGTAAAACTTTCTGCTCTTCAATGTCTGCATATTTAAAATGGGAAAAATAACCACTATTATATCATAGGAGATACAAACAAGCTAAAACCTTTATAAAAGTATTAGCTACCATAACATTAACTAATACATTATTACAGAATAAAATAGATATCATTGTCATTCTGTAAAAGTAGAAGTATTCCTTCTGGGTTTGCTTTTTAATCTATGATTGGACTAACATGAGATGCTCAGATATGTCTGCCTAGATAGTCAAGGACACTGATTCATAGGGAGGTAATGATCGACTCCCAGAAACAAAATCCACACTATAACCTCAGCTACTCAAACCTACAGCCCTCCCTCCATTCAAACTGCTCAGAAGATCAAATTATCCCAACAAAGATTTAACCCTAAATCATATGTTGCAATTTTGAAATTATGACAATATTGTTGTAATAGCGCCAACAGTATGTCGTTTCTTATTTTATCTGTTGTCTATAGTTGTTTCTCCCATGATTTCAAGGCTATTATTGTTAGCAGAGTTGCCAAGAAATTCAGGTTACTATATTAACTCCTATTTGATCACTTCTTGTTGCTGTTTGCTAAAATATTCCACCATAGAGGTGTCCTTTTGTCTGGAGCCACTGAAGCAAGGTCCAACTGAGGGAAGGCAGCCTGCTTCTCTGGGTAGCTTATTGCTCCTCTTCTGTAGATACGAGTCTGTTCAAGTGCCCGTCACAGAAAACATCAGTTACATCTAAGCATTTCTTCTAGTCTTGCTTACTGGTCACAAAAAGTTATTTGAGTAGCAATTACAAATTTCTTATCACTCCTCTTTCACTTTTACCAGTGGACAGATTATTTATTCCTCTTTTTTTTTTTTTTTTTTTTTTTTTTTTTAGTCTTTACAGGTAAACCAGACTCTCTTTCCTTTCCTTTCCTTTACATAATACCATCAAATGACAAAAATGCAAAGCAAATAGATGGTTAAACAAAACACTGATGCTGGTTCACTTTAAGGCTTTGCTCTGTCAACCCACTCCAAAGCTTAGCAACCATGTAGCCTCACCCCAAGTTCATTTTCATTTTTATGTGTCACACAGCAAAGCAGCTTAAATATACATCCCCAGCTCTGAAACATATAATCTGTAAACTACAGGAACAGGCGGATCATTTCCATTAGTTTCTTCTATAGCAAAAACCACAATGTGCACCCAAAGCATGTTATTATATTCAAATTCTGAAAGACTGCCTTAGAAATAGTTGAAATTCATAGTTAGGGGGAAAGTCACTCTAGAGTAGACACTGTCAGGTTTTAAAATAAGGGAGGGGAGAGAGGGGAATATTTCAAAACAATAAAAAGGGAGGGTGAGGCCAGATTCTCAGAAAGTAAGACTTGGCAGTTTCTCGGGTGGGGCAGGGGAGGGGATGTTATGTTCACGTAGTCACTCAGTCATTGGTAAGCAATGAGTTTAGACTGGGATGGAGGACATGTCTTGGACATCCATAGTGTGACTTCCAGTCAGGGAATAGTGACAGATGAGTATATAGGGAATTTCTCTCTTGCTTTCTAACAAAACATACACACACAGAGCACAGAACCTCACAACACAGGGTCCTTCCTGACAGTGGAAGCCCTCAGTGTACCCCAAGTTATGCTGCCACTTAGCATAGAGCCAGAAACCTACACAAGGATGCTCAAAGAATGACCATGAAGAATTAACTCTGAGAGCAGGCCAGGAAGGTCCTGTGTTGGCAGAATCCGTGTCTAGAGGACTTGATTTGGGGGATTCAGCAATAGAAGTCAGAGACAACACTGAGACTTGAGAATCTTGAAGGAAGGAGAAGTTGACTTTTCCTTCTACTACAGGAGATAAGAGAAATGCAATAGATATGGCATCATACTGCTCAGGTTCCTGAAATTGATCACATGCAACTGGCTGAGTCCTTACTGTGCCCATTTGGAAAAAAAAAAAAAAAAAAAGAAACAAGTTCTCTCATATCCCTGAAGTTTAACAAACATCTTGATATGTGTTTGAGGAAGTACATGACTTATTCTGCCCTTTATCTCTTTTATAAACTTAAATTCCTCCTCTCCTAGTACACCAGAAAGTCAATCATATGGCACCATTCAATTATTTATTTAATCCTTCAAATACCCTACTGGAGATGGCATTATGATACAGCATTTAAGTTAACATTTGTGACTCCCATATTTCTTATCAGAGTTCATGGCTCAAGTCCTGGACACTCCACTTCTAATTCAGCTTCTTGGTAATGTACACCTAAGAGGGGGAGCAACTGATGGTTCCAACACATGGGCACCTGCTTCCAATGTGGCATGCCCAATGGAGCTGCAAGCTACTGAGTTGGCCTGGTCCAACTGTGGCTGGTGCAGATGTTAGGGAAGTGAACTAGTAGATGGAAGATTTCTCTGTCATTCTGACTTTGAAATGATGTCTTTAATTTAAATTATGAAAAAAAGATGTACCAGGTGTGAATCCTTGGGTACACACCTCCTTGAAATGACTGTTTCCTTGGTTCAGCATTGGAGCGAACAGATCAACAGACATTCAGATAATTGCAATGAACCAGAGAGTCTTGCTGATGCTTTACAAAGGTATGTCATGTGCATTAATCAGAATGCTTCATTAATCTGTGCGCAGTTCCAGAGGAAAGAGCTGCCTACAGCTGTTTCCTCTCAATTTCAGGAGTAGATGGACTACGCATTTCAGCAAAAAGATCAAGACCTTTACGGTCAGGACAGGATTTGAATCCTGACTCCATGCACCCTCCTCTTACCCCTCTTAGTGTTTTGAACAAGGCACTTAGTCTCTACCTCAGTATTTTTATTTTTGAAATACAAGGGGTCTTCAAAGAGGTTCATGGAAATTTATATTGTGACAAATCCATGCAAGACATTTAAATATTTGCTTCTTTTGCATCAAGACAAATTTAACTTTTTAATTCCGCTTTGCTGGAACTTTTTGGAGAGACTTACTTGTTGAAGTAGCCTTACTGACTTGGAAGGCATGTGACGATTAAATGAAATTATTTACATAAAGCACTGGGAAGAGTCCCCTGCACAAGAGACAAACACATTATATGTTCAAGTATGTTTCAAGCAAGTCTCTCAAAACCCGACCTGAAAGGAAAAATAAAGTGCTTGCTTTTTTCTAAACTCAGTTGTTATTCTGCCCCTTGCCCCGATGTGGCTGAGCACAGAACATTTTAAACACAGCACAGAGCTCCTTTCTAGTATTAATAAAGTGTATTTAAACGAAAGCCACATTCTTTCCATCTCAGCGTGACTCTACAGTGAAGTTGGATTGTGGGCTTTCAAAATCACAGTGTGTCATTCTTGTACATTACGCTGCTTCTGTCTGAGGGGAAAAGGGAAAACATGGCTTGTGGCTTTGCAAAAGTTATCATGATAGTCAGGAAAATAGACCTATAAAATATTGGCAGACCGGGGAAACTCAAAGACTGAGCTACACAGTAACGTCTTCAAAGTCCTAGAGAATCCTGTGAGCCTAGCACAGAGATCATCTCACTCAACAATCCCCGTGTACAAATGAAAAGGAAATATCAGAGAAAATTTCCTTGGTTGTAGGACCAAGTGGTCTCCCAAAAAACCTGTTTCTCCCTAGTACACAATAGGTTAAGAATTCTCATTTTCAGTGGGCATTGAGCATAGGACTATTTTAATTCTATATAAGTTTACTGAAAACAGATTTCAATTCAGTACCCAAATGCTTTTAGAATATTCATTTCTTTCCACATTGATTTCATTGGGCTACTAATCTTCTAAATGATTTGCTATAATTTGTGATCCTAGGCTAAATGTTGTCTAGCAGGGATTTCTACCTAGGAAGAAGTTACCAAATGTCACAAGCTGCCTCGTCACAGGCTATCTTCGTTCACAAAGATAATTCACATTAAAACTACCTCATCTACATGTCCCCAGAGATAGAGTTTGCAAGTTAAATAATTCCTGGGAGGCAAAATTGTTACTATAGACAGAAAAATGAAAAACTAGTAAATTTATTTTCTTTAACCTCAATCTATCATGCACCAAATATTCAACACTGAAGCTCAACTTTCTGCAAGCAATTGAAAGAGGGCAGCATTATCATTAAAATATCACTCATAAAATATTTAGTTTTTACACAGTGGTTTACAAGATCCAAAGCACATCTTGTTTTATGTCCCAGACAATTCTTGGATAAGAATAGCCATGATTATTGCTGTTCTAGTGTAAACATGAAGAAATCAAGCCTTGGTCAAACAAAGAGACTTACTAAAGTTCACAAAGAAACTAAATGATAGAATAATAATCCAGACCTATGTTTTCCACCCTCACTTAATACAACATTGCGCACTAGAACTCCACTGAGATCGCTTTATCCTTCTTAGCACAAATTCTCAAAATCCACCTTCCCTGAAATATCTAAATACAAAAACAAAAACACATCTCTTCCCCAGTTGAACGCTAGAGTACCTTATTCCGGCTTTACACTTTACAAAACACATTTTCCTCATTTCCTCAGTTACCTCATCCAAGCATCACGATTCGGTCATGAAGCAAATGACCTACCTCACATTTTTACTTTAGGATGAACGTTATCATTCTCTTGTTTTCTGTCTCTCACATACCACACACATACAACTTCAAGAGAATAAAAATGAAATTAACATTTTTCCAAAAGACTTCCTTTTTAGCTTTCAATAAGAAGCAATCAATTATACATAGTTAACCTGATTTTGCCCTGAAGCATGAGATGTGGGAAAGAGCTGGTATATCTCTGGAAAGAAAAAGGAGCACCTACAGTTTATAACAAGTTAAGGGAGCCTGCACGGTAACCTAGTGGCGCAAGTCCTCATCTTGCATGCACCCAAATCCCACTTGGGCACAGGTTCTTATCCGAGCTGCTCCACTTCCCTTGCAACTTCCTAGTTGTGGCCTGGGAAAGCAGTTAGTGATGGCCCAAAGCCTTGGGACCCTGTGACCACGTGGGAGACCAGTTGTGGCCACTTGGGGAGTGAACCAGAAGATGGAAGATCTCTGTCTCTGACTTTCCAATAAAAATGAATAAACCTTTAAGAGAGAGAGGGAAAAAAAGAGGAAGGTTGGGGTCAGAGTTCCCACACAGCCTCCCCAGCCTTAGTGTAGGAACATGTAACCATATCTGCTGCACATGTCTATGGTCAGACAGTCTGTCCACAGGCACATCCAGAGGTGGACTCTGTCACAGCAGACAAGCAGGAACACAGTAAATGTAAGGCCGCAACGAATCCTACTGTTTCGTTGTTCCTCATGTGTAGATGGATATTTTCCTCTTGAAACATGATTTTATCAGTTTTGTAAATTACTACCATAGCCACAAAGGTTTTACTTTTCTGCTGGGAAAGTGTGGTTTCAAGCAGATACTCACTGAAGTGTAAGTTTCACTTCTTTCTCAGGGACTGGTTCTTGAAGAAGAGGAATGATATAAACTGAATGTTGCAACCTGAAAACTGATCCAGTAATCCCTGATACCTCAAAATGGGATTGCTTTTGCTAAAAGGGTTCTGAGAGCAGCAATTACCTTCACAGTGTCTCTGAGGGCACCCTGGCCCAATCCCACGAGTATTCTTATAATAGGAAATAAGGACATGCCAAGAGGTGCTAGGGATGCAAAGTGTGTGGTGGAAAAAATGATATGGTGACATGGGAAGAAAATGATCATCGGTAAACTGAAGAGGTAATCTGTGGAAGAAACCAACACTGACACCTTGGTTTTGGGCTAGAGCCTCCAAAGCCCGTATAAATAGCTATTATTCTAGCCCAGTCAGTAGTATTTGTTAGCTCCAGAAAGTTAGTACAAGGAGGGAAGCATGAACAAATATACTATTTCTTGGGAGATAAGCAAACTTTCTGAGATCTTATCAATCCATTTAATTAAATGTAAAGTGGAATTTGCTACTTCTTACAAATTCTCATGTAAAATGAATAATTTTTCTTTTTTGCTGTAGAATAGCATATATTGGCCTGTTTGGTAAGGGTTTTATTATTTTTTTTTCCTGAAAGGAGTTGTTCTTGTTATCCCACTTCATCTCCCTAAAAAATAACAGCCCTCACTTCTACCACACCCAACAATCTATGATGAAAACAGTGAAATTATTTATACTAGGTTATTATAATCTTCCCATAGAGATGTTTCAATACAAAGTTCATCTCCAAACCTACTATACTCCAGCAAATTCTAGAGAAGAAAAACAAAGTATCTATAGGAGAGAGAGAAAGAAACCAATTTAATTAATTCATCACCAAGGCCAAAGACATATAAATATTACCATTTTATCTGTCAACCAACACTGAATTATTCAGTGCTCAGAATCCCAAGAAGGAAGGCAGACAGAGAGTGGTTAGAAAGCAGCTGGTTGGGCAGCAGGAAGTGCTCTTAGATCAGCACAAAAGCAGACTGGCAGTGACAAAAGCTCGGAGGCAGGGTCTCCTGACATGCATGGAGCAAGCTATTCTCTTCCGAGAAGAACTTGGCTCACAGGCAGCAAGGAGGATCACCACCTGCTCTTCTGCTAAGATGGCTTGAGTGAGACTCAGGGCAACTTCAGAAATGGTTTCTGAACAAGTGATCTTACAAATAAATACTGTAGTTTGAGCCCTTTGTTTAAAGGTATGTATTGCAAAAGTTATGTGCTCTACACTAGTCATGCTAAATGTCTAAAGACCCAGGAGACACGCTATGTCCTGGAAGATCAAATGCTAGGAACGTACCAAACCCAGAACCCTCAGAGAACTTTCTGTTGGCACTATAAACTAAGTTACACTAATATGAAGACACTTGTTGGGGATGTATGTTGGACTTTTTTCAAGGCAAAATGAAAGTGGAAGGGAGAAGGCAAAGCTATACAGAACTTCTTAATGAAACTGAAGGTAATTAAATTTTTCTTCTATTCATGTGTTTCTGCCCCCTATGCTACCCTGCATTTGTGATTAAATATAAAGTTTAAGCACAAATATAAAAACAAAGGTTAGAATAACCAGCAGGGAGATTTTGAATAATATAATTTAAACATGCATTTCATAAGCTACATTTAAATTTTATATTAATTAATGTGGCTTGCTCTACTGGATCATCCACATACATACTCCCCTCCCCCATGCTTTTTAAATACAGAAGCACTTAACTTTCATTATGATCATAATTTCTGAAATGATTCTTAGCTGAATGCAAAGTGTCTCAGTTATGTGAACACACACTGCCTGACCTAGAAGTGGTATGACTGCTGAATAGAAAAGAGAATGGAGTGGGCTGGGAAATCCA
The DNA here is from genome assembly GCF_030435755.1 of Ochotona princeps. Classification (NCBI taxonomy): domain Eukaryota; kingdom Metazoa; phylum Chordata; class Mammalia; order Lagomorpha; family Ochotonidae; genus Ochotona; species Ochotona princeps. The sequence continues at coordinate 15,176,670 of NC_080857.1, forward strand.
TAAGAGACAGAGCAACGGGGTGGGGGGAGAGGGGGGAGTCCCCTACATTAAGAACAGGGTTAATTCTACCCTGAAACACAAGCCCAACCTGGTACTATGTAGAGTACCCCCAGGCAAGTGTGATCTTAGTTTTCCCCCAAAGCAGCTCAACACCCATAGCAAAGATCTGAAGCAAATCTACAGCACAGTTTTCTAAAGATTGCAGCCCAACAGAGGGTAATACCAAGGGCAGAACAGTGGCTCTTCGGGGGATTTCTGTCTCTTCCACCTGTCACAACATGAATTCCACTAAATGGAAATCCCACAGTGGTGGCAAAGCAGGGTCATGGCAACAAGCGATGAGCAGTAGCTCTGAGGACTGTTGTCTCCTCGAGAAATGTTTAAAGGGAACATAGATAGCTGCGAAGAAAAACTCTCTTGATACCAGGGAAAGTTCTTAGAACCAAACCTCCATTTTTTGTTTTTTTTTTCCCAAGAATGAGAGCACTTTCCTTAACCCTGGAGGAAGGCTGGAAGTGGCTGATCAGTAGCAACCCTTAGTCTCATGGTTCTGAGACTCTACCCACCTCCAGGATTTTTTTTTAAGTAATTGTGAGCTAGGCCCTCATCTTGAAAGAGAGGTGCATTAGGTTTCCTGGTTCTTTAAATAGAATAGTAAGAGGCCTCTGCTGGGCTATGGAATGGTAGTCAGAGGTTGGGGTACTTGGTTAATGGCTGTAACTGTTGATTTTAAGCTTAAAAACTAATGAAGTACGCAAAAAGCTCTCTTCATGCTGCTATGGTGACTTTTCCAAATCCACAGAGTGAAATTTCAGGACAGAGAAGGGATACCAAAGAGTTAATTCATCAGCCTTTTTATCTTACCAATGTTAGAACTTGGAGTTCACAGTAGGTCTTGTGATTAGAGAGTTGCTTTTTTCCCCCCTGGATTTCTAGCCATTTGCTTATTTTCTTCTCCATTTCCATCACATTGAATCTTATCAGATGCAGGTTAATGAGAAATCAGACTGAGAACCAGTCAAAAAGATTAAGAGGATGTTGTGCAACCAATCCTTGAAGAAATGAGCTAAGTACAGAAGAGTCAGGCTTAACCTGTGCAAAGCTCAACCCCTTTTGTTCAGAGAGAGAGAGAGATCCAGAAACCTCTGGGTACCTGGTTCTGCAAATTCCATCACTTACTGGGAACTACTTTTAACTGTTTCCACCCTGAGCAGAACCCATCAAGACCCTATCAGCCTGGAACCTCTAACTAATGCTTAATCTTCATCTCCCTGCTGATCATTTACACTAATTAGCAAAATTTAGCTAATTATCGCTGAGCATTTCCGTGTGTAATTATGGCTGTTAGTGTTAGCTATCTGGCTCCCCCCACAACCTACTCTCTTCTCTTTTCCCTCCCCCTCCTCCTTGGGAGCTGAGAGTTTCCACTGCAATGAAATAGCCTTTTGGTTGGTGGTAGTCACTCTCAGACTTCCTTTTTGAAGAGAGCCTACACCAGACCCAGAAGGGTCCACAGAGAAAACAGTAACCACGTTCAAACCTTCTCTCCTCTCCAACACCCCTTTTTCCACTCAACTTGGAAGCCCTCAGCTGCGGCACAATTCCATCAAATAAAATTTGAGGAGTCAGAGTATTTTCTGGCATTTTCTCAAAGTGCCTCCTCTTAATACTGCAGGCTTTCATAGAGCACAAGCCCAGGGCCAGAAGGCGGGGGAAGAGTTTACTTTTTAAACAGGGTCTTTGACATACAAGCAAGGGCAGACAGCTCCAGGGAGGTTCACACTCAAGCCCTCTAGAGGGTTGTTCCTGTTGCCTCTCCAGGGCTCTGTTTCCTCCAGTTCCCACCACCAGAATCCAGTGCATAGTAAACGAATCAGAAGCTCCCTTCCTTAGGACAGTTTACTACAGCAAGCTCCTACCTTAGCCGCAGACATCATTCTTTTAGAGGCAGACTGCTCAGAGCTGAATATATATTTTAAGAGCTGTAGATCTCTTCCTGCAATAGCCATTCAGGATGGGCTGTTTTGTGTAAACAACACCATGCCTGCTATGTTTAATTGAAATAGCATTTGCATAAATGCTGGAACTGAAGTTACTATTTTCACACTTGGGTGGATGATAAATGGACTTAGCCTTGTTAGACACATTGCTTTTTCTGTGTGAGTTGACAAGATTAGGTGTCCAGGTTCAATGAGAGATACTTTTTCCACCAGACATATAGACTAATATAAAGCTGGGAAAATGAGGTATAACGGCTACTGATTTTATTTTCCACCTTTCAGTCAGGAGCTCTCCATTGACCTCTGCCACACAGACAACTTTCCAACAATTCTATCCACTCCAGCTGGAAAACCTGACCCCCATTGACTGTTACCTCCCCATGGCTAGCTCCCAAAAGAAAACAGAGAAAGGAAGGGTGGAAACAAGGTGGATGTTCAAATGCATCCTCAGAGCAGCTTCCAGCCCCGTCCCAGTAAGTTGCTATCCCTCCTTGGGGACACGGCACTGGGAAGCTACAAAGCCCAGCTGTCATGTTTGCAGCTATGAATGAAGGGTCTACGGAGAAAACCAGGCAGATGGGGAGAAAAAAAACACTAGCCTTTGACATAATGGATACTTTTTTTTCCCCTTCATGCACATGCAACACTTTACATCAGGTTCAAGTCAGTTTTTGTCGCTCACATCCCATCCCCTGGAACACTACTAGAAATGTGAGGAGGTTAAGGAACTGCTATGCAGGAGGAACAGGATAAAGAGCAGAGAAACCCACCGTGCCCTCCTCGAAGGGAAACTGGGGAGCGGTAAATAGAAATAGGCACGGAGTGATGCTTGCTGCCATGGAAATGGTGCTCCTGCTGAGAGGGAGACCCAGGCGAGGAAGAGGAGGAGGAGGAGGAAGCTACATGAGAGGAACTCCACACAGAGCTGACGATACATCCCCAGAAGAGGGACCAGATCCCAAGTGTCCAGGCCGGTCGGCGAGGAGGGTTCCGTCTCGCGTGGATTCTCAGGTGCATGGTCAACACACAGGACCACCACAGATGGGCAGTTTGAATTCCTGCCAGTGTGGAATAATGAAGTTCATGATGCCCAGGGGCCCATCATAGGAGGAAGGAGAGCTGCCCAATTTTCATAAGTAGAGAAACAATAAATGCTGATAAATCAGTGAACAAAAATAAAGAAAAAAAAAGAAAGAAAAGGTAAAAGCAAGGAACAAAAGAAAAGGAATGAAAGACACTACCTAAAACAAATTAAACAACAGAAAAGATAACAGACAAAGCCCTCCAATCCTGGAGCTGAGCTTCAGCATTTCAGAGTCCACCCAGGTCTGGCAGACCTCCGTGCAGCCCCAACATGCCACACATGTCAGGGCGGAACCGCGAACCTTCCTCCCAAGCTCCGGACACTGAACAGCACACACTCCGGACAAAGGTGCCAAGTGAAGGGAAAGCCGCCGGCAGCTGGAGACCCAAGTAGACTCAGGTTAGTTTACCCCAACATCCAAGGAGTTTGAACATTTTTTTTTCCTTTCTGTTTCCACTTCCATGCGATGCAATGCAGAACTGCCAGGCAAAAGGGAGCTGCAGGTGCAAGAGTTCTCCTGTTCCTGGAAGCCCCAGCAGCAGTGGGGCGCCGAGGCTGTTAACCCTGCTGGTTCTGGACAAACGCCACGGAGCAGCCTCCAGCTTCTTGGATTTGCCAACTGGATAAAAGAGGCGGCGGCAGCGGCAGCGGCGGCAGCAGCAGCCACAGGAAAGGAAGAAGAACCGGAGGGAAACAGGAGCACAGACCAAGCAGCCACCCAAACCAAGAGGCGCGGTGTGGATGGAGGTGGGTGGGCACAATCAGGTGGAGCAGGAAAAGAGGTGCCCTGCAGGAGGCAGAGGTGGCTGGGAGTGGACAGGCTCCTGCAAAGTGCACGGCCCAAGGAGGCACAGGTGAAGTGAAGCGAGGAATTGGGGAGCCAAATTCACAAATGGGCAAGTCATATGCAAATAGCGCACTCCAGAGAGCAAATCAGTGCAGCCCGAGCGCTCTGCCGAGGGACTGGCTGGCTCCTGAGGAAGGAGGGGCCCGAACCTCACGGAATCCCAGCCCTCCCCATTCAAGTGCAAGCTGGTATACACCCCCACGAACCTCCTGCTCCTATCGCCAGCCTTGCCCATGCTCAGCTCCCTGCCTGGTCAATGCACGCGGGTAAGATGGGCAGAGGACTCTTTCTCTCCCCTCATCTCCTTCCCTTACAGCTCTCCCACGCGAAAAGGCACCTTTTACAATTTGGGAAGAAAAATGCAAGCAGGGGTTAATGGCCCCAAACTGAAACACAAATAAATTCCTGGAGCCAGCTGGAGCGCAATAGGCAACGCGCAACTCCTGCGTCTCTCCCGGGTTAAGATGCCCTGGACCCCCCCGCCAGGAGAATGGAGGGGATCTGCGATCGGCTGGCCGGAAGTAAAGGAGATTTGGTGGCACGGGGACCCTGAAGTATTGACAGCGCTGTGAGAAGGTGGCGGAGAGGAGGCTCTTGGAATGCAGGATCCAGAGGTGAGCACCCGCACCAGCTGTCCTAGAACAAGAACTTTAGAAGGGGCGAAGGGTGTGTCCTCCGGCCAAATAGTAGTTGACCTGTTCCAGGCGTGCTTCAGACCCCGCTGCCCCAGGTGGGTGAAGTCCCCAGGGTACTGGGCACCAAAGAGCACGGTATTTACATCCACAATGCACCTGCAGGTGGAAGCCAGAGTGGCCATCTGTGATCGCAGGAGGGGACTGACCCAGGCTCCCCCAGGGAGCAGTGACTTTCCGGACCAGGTGGCCGTCACCCCTCCACTGTGTTGGTGAACAGGCGGTGCACACCCAACCGGCAGGCTTCCCAGACCAGGACCTTTTCCAGACTGGACTTGATAGCTTTGATTCTTTCCTGCCCGCTCACCTTGGTTAAAAAGCACATTACATTGACTGAAGAGGGCTGGGAGAGGAGCATTTGCTGTTTCAATGATATCATTTATGTTGTATGCAGGTGATTTTTTTTTAAAAGAGCCAGTAGCACTTATTATATACCCTCTTGCTGTCAATGGACATTTTGAACTAACAGGCATAAAAGAATCGGGTTTAAGTGATCCCATGGAGATGTTGGGAGAGCAGCACTGTCAATGCAACTGATAAAGATGCCATCCCCTTCCCTTGCTTTCATGGCCTGTGTGCAAAGCGTCAAGCGTCAAGTCCATTTCAGAACGCGTGCTATGGTGATGCATTCTGGTTCTAACATTGGTGTTCTTCTAAAGCCCCACAGCGTCCAGAGGCACCCTGAATACTCTTCTCTCAGTGGCAGGGTGATCCGTGAGCCCCAGCGCTGTGGGAAAGAGGCCCTGTGACAAAGTTTTTCCCACATTTGTGTGGCCCCCATGGACACATTTTCTTTTCCATGAAATGTGGATAGCGCCTGCCCCTCAAGGTGGTTGGAGTCTTACATGAGATTAAGGATGTGCGTGTCGCACAGTGCCCAGTAAATAATGGTAATGCAGTTTCAGCTCACCAGAACAGTCACCTGCTATTCTAAGGAGCTAATCATGTGATTAGGTTCTTACACTATTCTGACTAAAGTTGGCAGAGACTGAGTCTAAATATCCTCTCTCAAAGAAAATCATCCTTGTTCAATTCAATTGTTCCTTGACTTGGTTCTCCAGAGGGATCCACACTTCACTATCCACGGCCCTGCAGACACCTAGATTCTGGGTGAATGGCTTACTCACCGGTTCCCATGATCACACTCTGATCTCTTGCCTTTTTATGGTCCTTTGAATATGCCTAGCTCTTTCCCACCCTGGAGGTTTTTAGACCTTCTCTGGAAGTCTTTTTTCCTCGTCATTTTGACATGACTGATACATTTCCAGGGCCACTTCCGCAGAGGTGGCCTGTGGCCCTCGGCTTACGTTGGCCACCATCACCCATCGAGAGTATTTTATCCCACGACTCCTTTTGCTTTCCTGAGTGCCAATCTCACTTTATGTGCTTCTTCCTTGAAAAGGACTTCCTAAAGGCCAAGCAGCCTCTGCCTTGTTCTTTACAACCTCTCTGTGTGGAACAATGTGTTGCTCATTACCAGAGTGAAACGAGTGAAGCCACTGCATTATGCCTATCTCATGCCCACATCTTCTTATCCCATTAGTTTTGTTGGTGCATTTATCTGATTTTAGTGGCACTGATCTCTAGAGACATGCTTTCCAGAATGGGTAAGCCAACTACATACACAGTTAAAGTGTTTGTTTTTTTTTCTTCTTTTCTGAATTGGCACTGAACACAGGAGATGGTTCCGACTTCATCCTGAGGAAGCGCACGAAGCCTGGGTAGACTTTCCGATTAATTCTCCTGCTAGGCAATAAACAGAACACAACGCCTTCTGCAGTACCAAGGCCGGCACTGCTGCTGAACACATGCTTCCTAGAGCCATTCATTTTAACTGTGATATTGAGAACCTGTCTCACTTTTTAAAAAATGTCTAAAGAAGTAGCAGGGGTTTGTCATCAGGTAGATCTCTTGGGGGATGAAGTTAAATACTGAGACCACTGACCAGAAAACAGTACGAGACTGCTTTGACTTTTGTTGTTCTATAGGGTCAGCCCACAATTATCACAACAAAGTGTGCAGCCTTCTCCAATTAAATACAATATTTATTTTTCAAGTTTCTTCCCTCCCTCTACTCAATAGTTCTTTCTTTTTTTTTTTTTAAGATACAAGCTTTATTAGGTTTCTTTGTTCTTTACTCCGGCATTAAGTATCTGTTTTTTTGGAAAGTCAGATTTACAGACGAGAGACAGAGATCTTCCATTCAGTGGTTCATTCCCCAAGTGGCCACAGTGACCGGAGCTGAGCTTGTCTGACCCCAGAAGCCAGCAGCTTCTTCCAGGTCTCCCTCAAGACTGCAAGGTCCCATCACCTTGGGGCATCCTCTACTACTTTGCCAGGCCACAAGCAGGGAGCCGTATAGGAAGTGGAGCAACCGGGATGCAAACCAGTGCCAATAATGTGTTCCCAGCATGTGCTAGTGAGAATTTATCCACTAGGTTATTGTGGGTCCAACTTTATTTTCTAATTCCCATTCTTCTGAGATTTTTTTTAGGGTTTGTATTATGCAAACATATAAAGCATTTTTTTAAGATTTTTATGCCTGGCATTATCTTGTACACAGTAGCTACAGCCAGAAATCCAGCAAAATATTTCCTGTTGCCCATTCTAGCATGGAAGTCTGTGCCCTGTCCCCCCTCTTCTCTCCCCAAACCTCTCTTCTACAGTGGAACTCTTGATTGAGAATACTTGGGAATCAAGTGTGTAGTGACAGGATGAAGATAAGAGTGCATTTATGGGGCCCGGCAGCGTGGCCTAGCGGCTAAAGTCCTCACCTTGAAAGCCCCGGGATCCCATATGGGCGCCGGTTCTAATCCAGCAGCTCCACTTCCCATCCAGCTCCCTGCTTGTGGCCTGGGAAAGCAGTTGAGGACGGCCCAATGCTTTGGGACCCTGCACCCGTGTGGGAGACCCGGAAGAGGTTCCTGGTTCCTGGCTTCGGATCGGCACAGAACCGGCCGTTGCACTCACTTGGGGAGTGAATCATTGGACAGAAGATCTTCCTCTCTATCTCTCCTCCTCCTGTATATCTGACTTTGTAATAAAAAATAAATTTTTTTTAAAAAGAGTGCACTTTTAAGACAGAACAAAGAGATAGAAACCTTATGCTCACCACAGAGTTGAAGTAGAAAATTATCAGCGATTTCACAGGAATCATATTTTAACACGCACTGAATAGACCCCATAGATTCATAACCACATTGTTCGGAAACTTGGCTTTCTAAAAGGAATACAATTTTCAAAAGCTCCAGTGGCCCAGTGTTCTGGGTCAATGGCTGGGCTTTCTTATGACTTCAAACACAAGCATTTGCCCTCAGAGATGTCCCCTTAATTTTACTCCCTTAATTTTTCCCTTTCTATAACCCATGCCCTGGAGCAGCCCATGTGCATGTTTACAGGACAAATGATCAAATCCCTGATTTGGTGGGCATTTGGAGGATGCATGAAGATTCATCTCGAGTTCCGGTACTTGTTGGCCTGTGTTTCTATCCTAATTCTGCTTGTTACCTGCTATGAGAGAGGAAGACAATACAGATTCTTTGCAGTTCAGCTTCTCCAGCTGTAAGATGAGTACAATCATACTATCTACCAAATTGGTTTGCATTAAAGATTTAAGTAGTTAATATATATAAAATGTTTATGAACTTCCAGGTATACAGAAAATGCTCAATAAATGTGAATGAATAGTTATTAGTCTAACTATTTTCTTTTTTTTTTCCAGGTGATTTCTTAAGAGTTTTACCTGTTGAGAGCTTTCTGTTGTTTTTACAAATGTCCAGCAGAGTGATCCCAAAAAAAGCTCCCCCAGAACTTTGAAAAAACATCGTGGAAAATGCCTAAGGGCCTCCTCATCTCACTGGCTGCTCTCTGCCAATAATACTGGATACAAAACCCACCATTGTTTAAGTAATGATTTTTCCATGGTAGGTTGTAAATCTTGGAATCTTGAAAGATGCTGGCTATCTTTTACATGTCTTAATTTTCTCTCATTTTTCTCTCAAAAATAAAATCTGGGATCAGCATTATGTCTTTGTGAGCAAAGCTGTTGCTTGTAATGCCAGCATTGTATGTGGGTGCCAATACATGTCCCACCTGTTTTACATCCAGTCCAGCTCCCTAATAATGGCCTGGGAAACACAGTAGGAGATGGCTGAAGCGGAAGCCCAAATGAGGTTCCCAGTCCCCTGGTTTCAGCTCGGCCCTAGAAATCGTGGCCATCTGGGGAACCAGCTGATCTCTCTCTTTCTCTCTCTCTCTGCTTCTTTTTCTCTCTCACATGTTCTCTCTCCTCTCATCTCTCTTGTCTTGCCTTCTTCCCTTCCTCCCTCTCTTTGATTTTCAAATAAATAAATATTCAAAATATATAAATAATTTCGAATGAATTACCCTCTATAGAATAAATAGTTTGGAAATCTTATTTTCTGTTGGATTTATGTAACATTTCATTATTACTCAACAAATTAAAAAAAAAATGGTTCAGTACAAAAGGAATACCCAGACTCAGTCCTTCACTTCAGTGCATCAATTCACTTATTCCATGAATATTAAGTTTATGTTTTTGATGGGCAAGGTATAGGGAGAAGTCCAGGACACCATGAACAGACCAAGTGAAACCAAATCAAAACAGTGAATGCTCTCTACATAGATAGCTTCCCAAATACAATATGATAAGTGTTAAAGCAAAATGTCAAGCAAAGTGACAGAACAGACAGTGGGGAAGGGAGGACCCACAGAAGGGACTGACAGGTGACAAGTGAACTAACTACATGTGAAAGGATGGGTGTTCAAATTCTAAGTTGACTGCTTACTGACTCTGTAATTTTGAGCAAGTTATTTCAACCTCTATGAACCTGTTTGTAAGAGTGTAACTAGTAATAATCCCTACGCCTTGGGATGATTTTGATGGTTCAATGAGAAAACATAGTTGAAACAGTATCAATCTATATTTTCTGTTATTACACACCTGGCCTTGAATGAATTCAGAGAAAGGCAGGAAAAGCAAGGAGATGATGAATGCAGGATGAAATCTTCCATTGAGGACTTCATTAAGCAGGCAACCTTAAGTCCAGCTTATGTCATTATGTACACTGCTAAGGCCCTGTGCATTCAGGAAGGGACAACTTTTTCTCTCACTGCCAATCAAACAAAACCAGAAATCAATATTCTATGGGAGGAAAATAGAAAGGCAAGGGAAATAAACATCCATTCGATTCAGTTTGCAAGAAAATCGTTTTCTACACATATTTTAGCTCAAGCCCCCATCGTGCTCAAGGGTCTGTGCCACTCATTAGACCATGAAAAATGCACTGTCCAAGATAGAGGGGCAGAAACACAAAGTGAACGTTCACCTTTGTGGGGAGCCATGCAGTTGGGTCGGATGGCATGGGTGTGTGATGAGCACTGCTCCTTGGTTAGCAAGGCTACGAGGAGTTTCTAGCAGCGAGGCAAAGCCCGGCAGAATGTCTCTGGTCACCTCATTGCTGCCTCACCCCGCTGTATGGACACTCAATTACCTCTCTGATGTTTCATAGAATTCTCCTGAGGGTGTTGTTGTTTTTCTGCTAATGGGAAGTGATTCCTGTAACTAGTATGACACCTCAAATTGATCAATCATGTTATGATAAAAACATCTTTAGCGACGTAAGGCTATGACATACAGCTAAAAGTATACAATAGTACAATTGAGCCCACAATGTCTCCAAACATCCTGTTATGTGCCCACTTTTGTCCTGGAATTTGCCCTAGTATAAGTAATGTTTTCCTTAAGAAATGGCTTGATAATATCTTGCAACTGATGGCAATAATGGAGATACAAAGAGTTTGTTTACCAATAATGGAGATACAAAGAGTTTGTTTGCCTCGAACTGTTACAACACATGATATGACATATTCTAGTTTCTCATCATAGAAAGCAAAAGTATATGCGGCATCTTTTAAAGGGAAACAAATGTGAACCCCCTCAAAGTGGCTTAAAATCTCTATCTTATATTGGCACTTATGTTTAGGGAAAGAAATCAGTTTATAAAAATTTTCTCTTATATTGGTACTTATATTTAGGGAAAGAAAACAGTTTATATAGATAAAAGGAAGTTTCTTGCAAAGGCCCTCTGTAGACTGGCTGTGCTGCCTTGATCCCTTTCACTGCCCTTTAACAAAAGAACAAAAAACAATTGAATCAGCACTAGGTGAAGGTGACGGTAATTAATGCATGACTTGATTATAAGATTTAGCAAAGAATCTATGTTATATGCTTTTATAAGATCCTTTTATGATCTTTTAATTCTGTACTCTTAATATTCTAAGCAATATTAGTTTGCTTGTGTTTAGTAAAAATTGATTTTAAGTATAAGTAAATCATTTGTCACTATGTAACCACATGCACTGCCATCTGTGGAGTTCCTGGATTTAGCCAGGTGACTGCAGGTTTCAGTGAGTAATGATTGTTGAAAATGTTTTCCTTAGGATTGTTTTTTTGTATTCTCTTAATCATGAGGGAAAAATGAAACAATTGGATATTGTGCAAAAGCTTGTGATGATTTGTGTATAAATAAAGAAGGCAGCTTTTCTGAGTTGTCCATTATGAGCATCAAGCCATAGTGGTCCGTGTCTTATCTTTTCCTCTTACAATCTCGCCAATCCACGCATCCTTTGCAAGCTCTCAGTCAGCTGGAGCTGGTCTCCGGCACACCTTCACCTTTTAATACTATGCAGTTTAAATTCACCAAGCACAATAGTCTTGGAAGAGAATGAGACAAATGTTCTCCCAACAGAAGGCACGGAATGTGATCTAGGAAAATTCAGAAATGTTTAGAAGATGGGAAATAAGGGTACTTCTCGGTGGTAGCAAGGATTTAGCACTTTCCAAGCTGATGATCAGATCCAGAAAATTCTGATTTGTAACTTGATATCATAAATAAGAAAAACAGTCTATTCTTAAAATAGATGAAACAACATTAAGATAAAAATACTTTAACACTGATGATATCTGTGTCTTCAAAAATGTACCATTTCCAATCTGGACAAGCAGAATTAGTTGCTCTTTTCTGTCTTCATGAAGCACTGTTCTGTAAACACTTGTCACATTCAGTTATTATCAGTTGATTTATATCTGAGTCTCCTGAGTGATTAGAAGAGAAATTATTTTGGAAAACAGAGCTTGGTTCTTAGGCCAACCAGCTTAAGTTCAAATCCATGCTCCACTCTTTGCTAACTATGTGACTTTGAATAAGTTCCCTAGTCTCAAATCATTTGTTGTGATAGGCAAAATGGAGTTGAAACTATCCCCTATTTTAAACTTAGCACACTACAAATGTACAGGAGACTATCACTGGGTGTTTGTAGAATAGTATTGAGATGCATTTAATCATTGTGTTAGAGAACATTTCTGTTTATGTGATGGGGGGGAAATCCTCTGAAAGATGTATGTGATTATGATAAGAAAGACTTTTCCAACATTTGGGGCCAGTGTAAAATCAGAAGAGATGAACTGTAAGCAAATTAGCTCACCATCATAAAAGATACATCAGCAGCAGTAGATGCCGACTGGAGGTCCTGAAGAAAGATGATTGAGTTTATACTCTATAGTATAAACCCTTTCAAGTTAAAGTTTAAATGACAGTGATCCAACTCCTCCTTGCCTTTTACTTTTGCACTAGTTAAATGTGATTTCTTGCCCTGATTGAAGCTCAAACCCCAGATATGATATAAATATGCTAGTTTATAGCAACTTCATACACTGAGGTACAAAATTTCAGGCTTCTATAAAATGAATTCAAGATTAATCAGTATTGTTGCATTAGAACTTTATTTCACATTATTTTAGGCAGAATAAGTTGTCTTCAGACACATTAGCAATTTTAGGTTTCTATTTTAAATACTAAACTATGTTTTCTCCCCAATAACAACACCTACTCAGCTGCTGTTCCACTGATCTAAGAGGCCAGCTTTCATTGGTGAGCAGTGCATTGCTATAGAAGGAGTATGATGGCTGGCTTGCCCTATTGTACCTTATCTCCCAGTAGGAAATCCTGATGTACTAAACATAAATAAACATGAGCTCACCAAATAAAGACATGTAGCTTGAGAAGCAGAAAGTAGAACTACTGTGCTCTCTCAGCAAAGCCTTCCCTCCTCAGCAATCTGTATCAAGTTCAATATTGAGGAGAAGCAAGCAGATACAGAGGCAGAGTGTAGATTGTGCAACAATGTAAGCATTTCAATGTCATGGTAAGAACTGCAGAAAGAGATGATACAGAAAATGGAAGGGGTTGTCAAAAATAATTTCTGTGTCTTTTAATTCAAGCAATGTGATTTTTTAATATGAATATCCCCTAAATGGAAATAAAAGCATGGTTTATCAGCAAAACCAAATACCATAAAAAATAAAACTAAAAATCCTACCAAGTTATTTCTCTTAAAAAGAGCCCACAAAGCAATAAATAAAGTGGATTAACATTGAAAGAAAACACATGTCAATTTAAATTTATAGATTTGTCCAAATCATGGAAGAGACAAACCAAACCTAAAACATTTTCAGGTAAACAAATTCAAGAACACTCTTGAGGCTCAACCATTAGGAAAAGGTATTTTCAGTCAGAAGAAATTGACTCTTAAGAAACAGAATGATGCCTAAGAGCCAATGGTGACCAAAGGAATTCATATGACAGAAAAAAAACCTACTTATACGTAAGGTATTATTAACATGGTGCTTCCAGAAAGAGGTCTGTGGTCAAATTATCGGATTTTCAACTATTTGCCTCACAAATTACCCAATACACATGTCATTTGTGCTCCATAATCAGATAAAATGAATGGCATTCAAATGATTGTCTCATTGCTCTGCCTATTAGATAGTAATTAGTGTATATATGCCTATGTATGTCAGATGCATATAATATATATAGCGTTCTCTTCTATGATGAAGTTAAAAAGATCTCATATACACGAATTTCAATTACATATATACATCAAAGTTAAATTGTGCCGAATGCATTTTCACCAAATACTGGCATTCTTACACTGTACTTGAAAAACTGGGCAATGCACATTTAAAAGATAAAAATAGCTTGCGTCCCTCATTTGAAAATGGGAACTACAAACTGGTGCTATGGCGTGTTAGTGAACAGAACACAGCATATATTCAGTTAACTGGACACTATTCATGTAGGTGCAGGAGGCACAGAGATAGAAATAAATGGTTTATGTTTTATATTTCTGATATGAAAGCCAGGACTTTCTTCATGTCATAAGTTGCTCATTTCCTTTTGTAGATCACAATGAGATCCAGAACTCTTACACTAGTCTTTTTACTCTTTGGTGAACAGAGAAAACATCTACAGGAGATTTCTGGTCTTTACTGCCAAGTCCAATGAAGTCAATTGCAAGTTTAAAAGCTACTGCCAACTTGAGAGTATAATGCCGGAAAAATGCATCTGATGCTTTTTGATTTTTGGTCCTTGCAAGTTAAAAATCCTAGCAATAATATTCCAAAAAGGAACTCTGAAGTCATCAGTGCCATCAGCAACAGCAATGACCATGAAGCTTCCCTTTAAGCCATAAGAGAACAAAAACAGGGGGGGACGAGAAAGCATACTTATATAAAACTCAGACCTCAAGATAACCAGAAGATGTTAGAAGATGTTAGAAAATTTATACCAGAAGAAAGACCACACTTTTGCCCCTTTAAACCAGTCCCCCACCAAAAACAAAAAGCCCATGAAGTACTATTCCTTATGGTTTAATATGATATGATTAAGAGATATTTTTATATTCTACTTTAGAAATGAAAATATCTGGGTTTCAAGCCTTAATTATAATTGCCAGACATTAGACAATTCATTTAACTACAAACTGAAACATTCGCAAGTTTTTTTAAAATTAGATTTTTATAACAGAACCTGAGGTTACAGAGCTGTACAAATTTAGAATACTTATCTGGGAGGGTTCTTGAACCAATTATGTATTTCGCCTGCTACACTTCTCTCTTCCCTGGCTTAGTCAACCCACCTGTTTGTTTCAAGCTAATGAATACAAATGACCAAGTATTTCATGTATATTCCCTGAAAATCAAGAAGGGAATTCACAAGGTGGGGTGGAAGAGGGATGGGAGGGTAGAAGTCCTCTGTGACATATATCTTAGCCCAATTCAGGCACCAGGCGAGTCATTTCATCCAAGGGAGTGTTGTGTGGGAGTAGAGCATCACAGTAGGAGTCATCGGGCCTGACAGATGTAATTTCCTAAAATGCTACTTTGTCTGTGTGCAGAGAGGAATAGAGAGAAAGGTCAGTGCATGCCCAATGAAAAAGACACTGGGACAGTATGCTGTAAGTGGGTACGGTATATTCTCGGCGACTCCAATACCACCAACTGACGGGCTTGACTCATTACTAAATAAACTAAACGGTAAGTCATGTGAAAGTTCCATAAGAATAAGAATGCCCGGCACTTTTTAAATGCTCTTCTCCAATGTGTCTCTCCTCTGCTTTGTGCTGCTAGTAGGGAAGCTGGAGGTTGGTGTAGCACGGTTGCTGCTGTGGTAGTTACTGAGCAGGTGGTAGTTATTAAACATGGCTCTGAAAGCCATAACAAGTAAATATATATTTACAACAAGTATATAACAAGTAAATATATATATATAAATATGAATATATATATGCATATATATGACAAGAAACGTTTAGCCTTTTCTTCTCAGTCTTCGCTCTTCCACTACTGTTAAAGAAAAAAATTAGGAATGGCTCAAATAGTAACCCCCAACTGTCCCCATCCCCACTCATCAGATGTGGAAGAGTCTCTGGTTACTTGACTGATATCACAGGAAGATGATGATGTATGGGTCAAAGGAAAACAAAAACTAAAAATATATGTGGATATAAAGATGATTCCGTTCCCTTACTAAGTCCATCACCAAGTACAGGTAACGCTTGAAAAGAACTCTTGTCAACCCATTGTCAAGTTGGCTTATTTTCACAACATCCTAAGAAGAATACATTTTTTTTTACTACTAAATAATCTGCTATGAATATGTTCTATTTAACAAAAGCAGTGACAGACCCATATTGGCTATCAGCTAAGTCAACGTTAAAAAAGAAATCACATTGGGTTGTTCCTCAGTATGTATGGCAGACTGCCTAGGCTCCCTGCCCATCACTGAAACCCAAACCTGCAGATGTTGAAGTTTACTTCATTAACTGATATTCGCATATAATATCTGTCCATCTTCTGTCTATTTTATTAAATAATGTCTAGATGATTTACAACACCTAATACAATGTAACTGCCCTACAGACAGTAGTTACACTGTACTATTTATGAAAATAAGAAAAACATTCAGCACAAGTCCAGCACAGATACAACCGCCTTATCCCCGACATTGGTTTTGTCAGTTGGTTTACTGAACCAACAGATGTGGAACCAGAGACATGGAAAGCTGGCTGTGTTTTCACTTCTACTAGGCTTATTTAGGTATTATGATATGAAGGGGATTTGAAAGATGTTTTGATTCTTCTAATTGTCAATTGCTGCATTCTATAATGTATTTATCAGGTTGGGGTATATTATCAACAGAACTGTGACCTCCCTAACTTCATATGCCACTAATTGGAGACAGGAATTTTAAAAAGGTAATATTTATTTAATAAATATTTGGAAAGGTACCCACGTGAGGTGATAACTAGGGCTTTTACCCAGCAGCATGGTATCTTTCTCAGAAGAGGAAGAGTGTATTGTGGCACTGGGGAGTAAGCCTCTGTCTGGAATACACACATCCCATAGTGAGAGGACCCAATTTGAGTCCTGATTTTGTTTCCTTTCCAGGTTCCTACTAATTTACATCCTAATAGGCGCCAAATGATGGCCCAAGTTCTTGGATTCTTGCCAATCACTTGAAAGGCCTAGATGGAATTAATGCTCCCTGGCTTTGGTTTGGTGAGCATTTGGGGAAATGAGTCGATGAGAGGAAGATTTCTCTCTATCTGAACCCAACTTGGGAGCTGTGTGTGACTTTAAAAAAGAGAGCGAGAGAGGAAGAGACACTGGGAACATCAGGAGTATTCAAGCAGAGAAAGCAAAGGCCACGTGGGAGGAACTTGAGGACATGGAAAGGCAGACAATGGCAAGCCAAGGGCAGAGAAACCCTCAGGAGAAACCTCATTTGTGGCACCTTGATCTTGGTCTTCAAAACTCTGTGAAAACACACATATTAACTTCTATGGTGCTTAATGTGCAGCCCAATCAGATGAATACAGAGCTTTTGACAGCAATATTGTATTTGTAAAATTAGGAATTTTCAGATTTAAAAGCACCTTTATAATTCATTTGAATTAAAAAAAACAAGCTGAGAACTGTTAAAATTTATTTATTTTTATTGGAAAGTCAGATATACAGAGAGGAGGAGAGACAGAGAGGAAGATCTTCTATCTGATGATTCACTCCCCAAGTGACTACAATGGCCGATGCTGCACCATCCGAAGCCAGGAGCCAGGAACCTCCTCCAGGTTTCCCACATGGGTGCAGGGTCCCAAAGCTTTGGGCCATCCTTGACTGCTTTCCCAGGCCACAAGCAGGGAGCTGGATGGGAAGTGGAGCTGCGAGATGAGAACCGGCGCCCATATGGAATCCCAGTTCGTTCAAGGCAAGGACTTTAGCCACTAGGTCACCGAGCGGCGCCCATTGCCTGGTTTTTAAAGACCATCTATAAATAGAGTCACTTGCTTGCACACATCTAAGGAGGTGTCATCTACATCAAAATCTAGACAAACTGAGTCCCTTTAGTGTGTAGTGGATATTCCTACACTTTGATACAGCAATCCTGAAAACAGCTTATAAAATTGTTCTCCAACTTCATCTGGGAACATTTTTTTTTCTGAAGAGAAAGCCCAAAGATTTCTCCAGATTTTAAAGAAAGCTTCTGACTCCCAAATACGGCAGAAACATTTATAACCTTAAACTCCTCATTTTACAGATGGCGAAATTCAGGCTGAGAAAGGAAGGGTGCCCACGGATGTGTAAAACCACAAGTAAAATGAGGATGTAAATTTCTCTCCTTCTAATAAGAGATATTAAAACATTTTCATCACTGAATTAGGGCAGAGAAATGCCTTCCAAGCTTTTCAAATGTACTGATGTGTACAGAATCCTCAAATTTTAGCATATAGACAGTAGAGTTTGTAATTTTTAAAACAAACTCCCATGCTCATGTAAGACATGTTAAATAAATATCATATTCTGTGACTGAGATCTTAATAATTTCTCTACATGCAGTTAACAACAAAATTTCATTAAAGGATATTATCTGAGGCTAAATACTATTGCTTCCAAGATGCTATTAGTCGCAATTCAAAGTCTTAGTGGTGACTGATTGAGTGGAAGAGAGTGACTTGAATTTCATTTCCCTGGTTCCTCATTTAAGATGGGAATGAAGGGGTCAGCCTTGTGCCACAGAGGAATAAGCTATCCCATGTTATGCCAGCATCCTGTATCAATGATGGCTTGTACTTTGGCCACTCCATTTCCAGTCCAACTCCCTCCTATTGAGACTGGGGAAGCAAGAGAGGATGGGTCCAGGGCCTCAGCCCCTGATGGAAGACATGGATGAAGTTCTGGGTTTCTGACTTTAGCCTGGCCCAGCCTTGTCTATTGCAGCCATCTGAAAGAAAAGCAGCAGATGAAAGATAGCTCTCCCTCTCCATTCCTCTCTCTATAGCTTTGCCTTTCAAATACAATAAATAAATCTTTTTTTAAAAAATGGGAAATGAACAAATAAGTCAGAAAGAAAGCACACATATATTCTGTCTATATTTCATCCTTTGCCTCACCTCTCCTTTTCTCTCTCCCTACATCCCCCTCCCCACTTCTCCCACACATACACACACACATTTCCTAACACATAACCGCAGAGATCTAGCAAATTGAATTTGGGCTCTGAAAGCAGATAAAGGAAGTAGAGGCAAAGAACCTCCAACCTCCTCACTTTGTGCCTATCAGGGTTGGTATTGACCCAGGAAACATCCACTTTCTGCAGGGCTCCGTGCATGTCAATAGTCATTTGCTTCTGTAAAATGCAGAGTTCTTTCCTCCTTTGAAGACCTCTATGTGTGCAGTGCTGCAGTCAGCGTAGCTGCCTCCCTGTTTGCAATCGTCTTCTCTCTTGAGTGCTTAAAGAGCAATAGCCAATTCACTTTTTGTTTCTACTGTGAGCCTTTTGCCTTTAATAAATGTTTGGAAAAATTCCAATGAAGCTGGCTCTGTCTTCAGACCAGAAAGGGTATACCTAAGAAGCCGTTGAACTTGACTGGACAATAAGATGCTGGACTCTATGTTTCGTATACGCTTGCAATGGGGGAATCTCAACTGAACTTGAGCTGTGGTTATGCAACAAGGTGGAGGAATCCACCATGGTGGGAGGGTTTGGGGAGGGGTGGGGAGAACCCAAGTACCTATGAAACTGTGTCACATAATACAATGTAATTAATGAATTAAAAACAATAATAATAATTTTAAAATTCCAATGAAGATGATAATGAAATCATAACTATGATAATGACGACGACCCTTCTCCTTCACCTACCTCTTCCTCCTCTTTTGGATTCCTCCTTTCTTTCCTGTCTTTCTTTTTCCCTCTTGTCTCAGAATTCATTAAGCAGAAAACAGTTTCAACCTTAGCTTTCATACTACAGCAGGGGTTCACTGGCATGGGATGAAATCAGAGAACTGAGCACTTGTCCTTTTAAAGGAAGTTGTAGGCATGGAGGGGTCCAAGAGAACAGGGGTTCATGCTTATTTCATGAATTGCAGATTGATCCAGACTTTCACAAAGTTGACTTCACAGCATTCATAGTCTCCCTGTTCCCTCTAAAGATTTCCCTTAGGCCCTGCACGGTAGCCTAACAGCTAAAGTCCTTGCTTTGCATGCAACAGGATCCCATATGGGCGCCAGTTTGTGTCCCAGTGGCCCCACTTCCCATCCAGCTCCCTGCCTGTGGCCTGGGAAAACAGTTGAGGATGGCCCAAAGCCTTGGGACTTACACCCACATGGGGGAGCCGGAAGAGGCTCCTGGCTCCTGGCATTCAATCAGCTCAGTTCTGGCCATTGCGGCCACATGGGGGGTGAATCAACAGATGGAAGATCTTTCTCTCTGTCTCTCTACCTCTCTATATATCTGACTTTCCAATAAAAATAAATAAATCTTAAAAAAAAGATTTCTCTCCCCCGTGTTTCCAGTTGCTGAGACTTGGGGTATTCTGAAACATAATCTGAGCCTCCAAGGATCCACTTTCCTCCTGAATCCTACCTCACTGACATTTAACAGTCACAGAGAGGGGCTCGGTTGCCTTAGGCAAGAGGAAAAGCAAAAACAGAAAAAGACACTTGCCCAACCATTGAAACCACCTGAAAGAACCATTCTTTGTATTTTACTTGAGTGACAACCTGTCCCTGTGCCTGGGTCTCAGGAGAGATGCTAAAGAACAAAGTTCAATCTGAAAGGCAAACCATTATTTTCCAACTCTTTCTCACCCTGTTCTCTACAGGCAACTTGTCATTCTCTGACATCTCGCTAGAGTTTCTCCACCTCTTGGCTTTGATCTCCCCAATCGCCTCCCTGGTCTGTGCTTACACTTCAAGCCCCTGCCTACACTGGGCAGTCAGCACGCTCTGCCCTGATGTGACTGCTTTCTCAAGTCAGAATAAGCCTTTTCCTCCTCGTTCCCTCTCTCTGAATCTCTGATCCAGGCCTACCTCATCTGCTCCATGAATGCAAATTAGCAGGTGCACCTTCCTTCTCCCTTTATAAAAAGTGCTGACTACTCCGTCAATCAATTTTGCTCACTTTTTTGGCAAATATAAATTGAGTGTCCAACAGAGGAGACCGAGTTGAATTATTTTCTACTTTTATTCTTTAGTAACCACCAAAACTATACCTTTTTTCTTCCACCTCTTTTCCCATGGTCTTCCTACCCTCACTGGTCACATTGCCTCCCTCAAATGTCTGGCCTTTCCCATCACACCACTAAGTAATGACAGCTTAGCACATTCTTTTCCAGCTGGAACCTCTCTTGAGCTCTTGATACCCCTCTTAATCTCTACCTTGACCCAGGATACAAGAATTATCCTGTCTAGAATCTTTGTAGGCAACAGGTATATGGTAGTCCAGATTATGCTAATGAATCCATAGTACAGAGAAACGTGTTGCTGGTATCCTAACCTAACATTTCAGATCTTCATTCCTTTAGAAAACACTTATTGTGTGGCTAGGTCTTTGATTCTAGTAACACTACACTAGAATATTATAAATATCCTAGGTTAGTATCTAAGTGTTTGAAATGCACTTACAATTTCTCTAGAAGGATAGAATCTGAGTTTTGAGAATGTACAAAATGACTTTGGGAATGCAACCCTTTTGAAAACCTAGGTCTGCCTGCTCTTTGTTACACTGTAGGTGGTAAGTGAGGTGGTGGCATGACTGTGATAGGGAGCCTTCTATTTTTGTGATGTGGCAAAGATGGTGAGGAATTCAGCCCCCAAACTGAGAAGTGCAGAATAGCACCAGATACTAAATCATGCAGAGACAACATCCACCTCTGTTGTGGGAGGCAGGGAGCGTGAGGCATGAGGGATTTGTCAAAAGTACTCCCAAGTTTTTGCTTTCTTGACTAGCCTAGTTTTGTGGGCATTAAATGGAAAAACATTTTTCTCTCTTTTAAAGTTATTACTCAGTTTATTTTATTGTTCTATTAAGGATGTTACGTTTCTTACATGCTGGCACCACAAAATTTGTCTTTTTAATTACTCTTACAATATTTCTTAATGTTACCTTGCCCCCCATAAAACAAAACAGGTAGAGAAATGTGAACTGTTTTAGATGTAAGAGTGCTTCAAATGGCACACAGAAAATAGAATTCAAAGATAACTACTTGTGCTTTAGACTAGTAGTTAAGATGCTGTGCTGCATGCCTGCATCCTACACTGGATGTTCTGTACTGGAGTGCCGTCTGTGTTTCCTACTCCAGATTCCTAGAAGGCAGCAGGTGATAGCGCTAGCAGTTCAACTGCTGTCACCCAGATGGAAGGCCTGCATTTGGTTCCCAGCTTCCAGCAGCCGTATGACTTGACCTTGGCCACTGCAGGGATCTGAGGAGTCATCTAGCACAGGGGCACCTCTCCATTTCTCCTTCCCTCCACATGTTCCTGTCTCTCAAATAAAACAGCTTGAAATTCACACATGGTTTCTATTACCATGCAATTTCCACACTTTTGGAAGTATCCCTATACACAGTTTCTAAGTTCATGAAACAGCATGAAAAGATGACTGGTACTAAGAGCTATACATTTTAACATGTTAGACAAGTGTAAAACTGGAAGAAGAAAAATATGACTAGGCTGGAAGAAATTTTAGGGCACTCCAATACCAGTGTCAACCAAATTTGCAACTGCTTTCTTGTCTAACAAAATGAATGGCATCTGACACACTTGTGAGGATAAAGGGAAAAGTGGAGGAGACAGAAAAGGAGAGATGAAATTGAATTCTGAGTTCCACCCTTCCCATGTAATGTACGAAGATAGTTCAGCACTTCATCCAAAATACCCTCAGAAAACCAATCTTAAAGACTTTACTCATTGTAATGACTCAACGTTGAAGATGAAAAACTAAGTATAACTATGAGTGTACACCGAAAAGTTCAGGAAAAAGTGGAACTTCAAGTAAGTTTATTTTAGTACAAGAAAACTTTGCAATCTATTCATCACTTTCATAATATCTACTCTACGTGTGATTTAGGAAGAGCCCTCATCAGCATGGATTTCAATCGTTTTGCACTGAAATAAATTCATATTCTAATTCCATTTTCCATGAACTTTTTGAGGAGCTTTTGTATGGATAAAAAGAACTAAACCATTATTCTGTTACTGAGGCTAGAATCACAGCAATGTTTCCTTGGAAAAAAAAAAAGGCTTTAGAAAATCATTAAAGAAACTATAAATGCTAGCAACAGGACAAGTTCAACACTTGAAAGACAGACGTTTTCTGTATGAGACCATATGAAACAAAAGGTAGGGAAGAGGTTGGAAAGCAAAGCTTAAAGAAAGAGCAGCTCTTCCTTTCCCATGGCTGTACATTGCAGATAAGGAAGTCCGTTCCTTTTGACACACAGTATTCCTTATTTAACACCAAAAAATAAAAGCTTTCTGTCTCTCCTGCCTGATCAAGGGACAAAATAATGACAGGACATGGGGACCATCCTGCAAGTAGCCACACAGTGACTATACAGGCTGATTCTCCTCCACGTACTTGCCTCTTATCTCCTTCTGCAAGCATCTCAACTTGGGATGCCTGCAGAAGAATCCGTAAAACAAAAAGTACAGACATAAATAAAATTCAGGCCCACGCAGCCTCTCAAAGTCAGTTTGTTTGAAGGACACATGATCCTGCTCTGTTTGACATAACCAAACATCTCCCCTTTGTCTTGTTCCTCGCAAAAGAGATGCCTGGGCGTTGGAGGGAAAGATCACACGCTCCTTTCTAGAAATGCTATCATCAATTCATCACACTCTCCTCTTTTTTCTGCCTACCTGCTTCTCACTGAGGTGTTTCTGCAGCATCTCACGGGGCATCTCAGTCACAAAAGGCACTAGCATGAGATAAGTGAAATGTTATCTCAATGAGAATAGAATTAGTTAGGAGCAGTTAACTATGTTTTTCACCAATATTAATCTGAAGGTGAGCGTTATCTTAGCTCATTCCCACACTAAATTGCACAAATGGACCCTTGGATAATTTATAAAATTGCATCCTTTGTAGAGATATTCTAATGATTAAGCAACAGAGGTCAGATTGAATTCAGGAAAGGATCAAGTCAGAATTTGTAGAAACTGAAGGAAAACCATCTATTCTGCAATCATGAAAAATGGGGCCAGCATTGTGGCACATCACCTGCAATGACAGCATCCCATACAGGTGCCAGTTGGAGTCCTGGCTGCTCCACTTCTAATTGGACTCTCTGCTAAAGGCCTGCGTAAAGCATTGAAAGATGGCAAAAGTGTGTGGGCTCTTGTCACCCATGTGAGAAACCTGGAAGAAGCTGCTGGTTCTTGGCTTTGGCCTGGCTCAACCTGGGTCGAAGCATCCATTTGAAAGAGGTGAACCAGTGGATGGAAGATCTCTCTGTCTTATTCTCTGCCTTGCTGTGTAACTCTGACTTTCCAATGAATAAGTTAATCTTTCCAAAAAAGAGAAGAAATGAAACTTCATTATTTTGATGATGCTTCTTAAGAAAATTTCAAGCACCATCATGCTAAGAAAATATCAGGTGAGTTGTTGGGGTTGGGAGGCAGGGCATAGAGATGTTTACTGCAATAACCATCAGACATAAACACTGCAAACTTGGCCACCCCACACTTGCCCTCAGACACTGCTGCCATAACTAGATCACTTCAGGCTCCTGTCAGAAGCTCTGCACTACTGGAATCCAGAAGCAAAGCAAGTGAGCAGACATAGCATTTTTTATTTCTTTCAGTATTGTTTTTAGGCAAAATGGTAGAGAAAAGCATGAACTTAATTGTGAGGAATCTTCCCAATGTAGTTTCTCACTGAACAGCTCTGCAAGGATAATGTGGTCATTTATCAAGAATGAACTTCCTGAGCCCAGCACAGTAGCCTAGCAGCTAAAGCCCTCGTCTTGAACGCACTGGGATCCCATATGCACGCTGGTTCTAATCCCAGCAGTCCCACTTACCATCCAGCTCCCTGCCTGTGGCCTGGGAAAGCAGTCGAAGACGGCCCAAAGCTTTGGGACCCTGCACCGCATGGGAGACCCAGAAGAGGCTCCTGGCTTCGGATCGGCGCGCACCGGCCCGTTGCGGCTCACTTGGGGAGTGAATCATCGGAAGGAAGATCTTCCTCTCTGTCTCTCCTCCTCTCTGTAAATCTGACTTTCCAATAAAAACAAATAAATCTTTTAAAAAAATGATGTTCCTGCTGCTCTTCTTGCTTCCTACATTTGAAAGCCAAATGTCACTCATACTAAATTTGATGTGGTGACCTTCTGGTTATTAGGTCATTTTTCTCATTTTTATTGCTTCCCAAATATAAAAATACAATCCTACACGTTGTGGTTTAGAAAAGTTTTTGTGGCTAGCATCCACTTTCTAATACCACACCACCACCTCCCAAAATTATACTAAGTTTTCTCCTCCTACCCACCACATCTAATGCCATACGACCATCAACCTCCAATACCCATCACCACTCCTGATATTTCACCACTGCCGCCCCCCAATGCCACATGCCCTCCTCCTGTTACCACACCCCCATCTCTAAGACCACACGGCTGGAGCCCATTGCCATCTACCACCAAGAAACAATTGCTGTCCACAGAACTTCTAGCCAGTGCCTCTTTAAATAGCTGACATCTGGCAGAACTATCTGATGATACTTATTACTTACACTCCACTCAGCATGAACGGAGGTTGGCATGGAATTTAGCAGCGTGTCTTATTTTTAAAATATCTCACACCTCCCCCTCACCCTCCCTGTCTTTAGCAAGAGGTTTAAGCAATACACTCTCATGTTCTGCCACTTGAGCCTACCACCTTCTTCCCAGACATGCAAATGCTTTGAGAACAGGGCTGAAAACTTTGATCTAATGCCAAGGTGAGCCATTTCAACTAAATACAGTAGCCAAATCTCATACCATGAAACCAAACAGCCCTCCCCCAACCTCCCTCTCTCTTCCTTATTTTCTTGTTTCATTTTCTCTGTCTTTCCCTCTCTCTTTTGGGGAGGCAAACACACAAACGCTTTAAACACTGTCTAACAAAAGCCTACCCACACCTTTACCACTCTTCTTCCAAAGGAAGGTCACTGACAGCTGAACAGAATGAGATTGACTTCATAAAATTAAAGGGGCTTTGAAATTCAATAGTGGTCTCAGAGAAACTCATTCGTTTTGCTTTTGGCAGAATATGTCATCCTACAGATCCACTTCCCTGTTTATTTGCGCTGATGTGTAGTTAGATGAACAAATCTCAGGAGGTAACACAGGGCACTTGCGTTCTTCAATAGCTTGTGTCCCCACACATGAAAGCTACCCTGGATATTTACCAGCTGAACTGGAGCTATGAAGAGCAAGTCAAACCTAGAGGTATGTGGAGGTGCTAGGGGGCACTGTACTACAGGGAATGGCATTGGTGATTCTGCATGCAGCTGGCAGAATTGGGGAGCTCCATGTACTTGGTAACAATGTGCTAAGTGCAATCTTAAAAAGGACTGATGCCCCACACTGTCAATTACAGCAATAATTATAATTAGTAGCAGTACTAATAAAAGCTGCAACAGTGTGAGATTTTTACTTTGGAACAATTCACAGTATTTTACATGATCGAATTCTATAATCTCTCTTTATATTCCTTTAGGTGGCCAAATTGTTCTGGAAGTGGGTTCGTGTGTGCGTGTGTCAGAGATAGCGAGAGAGAGACAGAGAAAGAGAGATAGAGATAGAGAAAGAGAGCGAGAAAGGCTGGCAGAAAAACTAGCAATTTTTACTCTTAGTTCACTCTTAGTCAACCCTGAAATAGTGTTGTTTTTTCCCTTTTCCAAAAACTTGATATGTAGATTAAAGGAATCTTAAGTTTTAAGTCCCCCAGTTCTCATAGCAAATATCCAGTCCCACAGTCTCAAACATTAAAACTGGGGGAAATCTAATAGAAATACCCTCTGTCACAAAATACAATGAAGGGGCCAGTGCCATGGTGAAGTGCATTGAGCTGCTGACTATGGTGCTGGTGTCCATATGTGTGCAAGTTCAAGCCCCGGCTGCTCCACTTCAGTTATTCCACTTCTGATCTAAATCCCTGCTGACATGCCAGAGAGCAGCAGAAGAAAGCTCGAGGATTTTGGCTGACATCTGGCCTAACCCTGGCCACTGTGGCCATCTGGAGAGTGAACCAACAGATGGATGATATCTTTCTCTCTCTCTCTCACCATGCCTTTTAAATAAATAAATAAATCTTACAAAAATAAACATGACAAAAAGATGGGTGCTTAGCATGATAGAAGACACTAGTTAAGACCCTGTGTTTCATATTGGGGTGCTGGGCTCAGATGGCTTACGTAGCTAGGTTCCTGCTACTCACTTCAGAGACCAGGACTGTGTTCCAGGGTCTGCCTAGTTCATCCCTTGCTACTGTGAACAGTGGATGGGTTCCTTCTCTCTTCTACTACCTACTTCTGTGTCCCTCCTTGCCTCATAAAAAGTATAAAAGCAAAACAAATATATCAATCTTAAAGGTACACTAACAATCAGTTCTCTGAGCAGAGACTTAACATCCATTTAGTAATTGCTAGTTTATTACTGCAATTACCATCCCACGGATCTCCAATCCCATTCTCTCATGTGTCAATTTCAGATTGTATGATCCTTGCTATATAATGTGGTATTGAAAATTACACTTGAGCATTCTGAGAAAAACAATGGCTAATGAGAAAAATAATTAACACTGTTTTCTACTACATATTGGGAATTATGATAAGTGCTCTGGTTCAGATTCTATCATTTAATCCTGTCAACCACTTATAGCACCACAATTGCTCCTATTTAATACAGGGGGTACTATGGCTTGGCAAGGTGAGTAGCCCGCCCAAGGTCACACAGGCAGGATGTGTCTTTAGCTTGATAGTCCATGTTCTTTACATTTCTTAGAAATTTTATTTGAGAGGGAAAAATATAAAATGTTCCCATATACTGGTTCACTTTAACAAACAGTTATCAAACCCACAGTGGCTGGGGGAATGCCATGACTGAAGTTAAGCATCGGGAAATCAGTATAGGTCTCTAAGCAGGGTAGTGACAATACAGTCACTCGAGCCATCAAAGATGCCTTCAAAGGTGTGCAGTGGTGGGAGGCTGGAATTAAGAGGCAGAACTGGAAGTGAACTCAGTCTCTCTGATGTGAGACAGCAGTGCCTCAAACAGCCAACTCATGACCAACTCCTGAGGCTACACTCATAGTCTGTAACTGCCTTGGAGTTACTACCTGTAAAACACAGGGCATGCTAAGCCATGAGTGTGCATCATACAGCGCAAGCTGGCATTACTCCCTAGGGCTAGGAGAATCCAGCGTACTATGGAGAAAGTTCACAGTACCCTAGGAATGCTATGGAAAATTCCTTTCCAGTATTATAGAGCCTGGCAACATAGTGAAACCAGATGGTCTGGGCTACTTCCCAATAGTGTGACTTTGTGATTGTTTTTATGCAATATAAGCTTAGGAAGACTGAAGTAGTTTGATTTCAACATAGGGCCTGGAAATCCAGGAAACCTTCCAAAACGAAGAAACAATTGAATTGCATCTTAAAACAATCTGTTATGGAAAAAAAATTAAAGCCCATTCCCCACCAATGGCACAAGCTTTAGATTAACGTTATTGCAGTAGAGGCAGGTTTCTCATGCAAAAAGGCATGAACAAAGTGAAAGTGGAGGTGAAACCGGAAGGGAAAGTGGAAGAGAAAGAGCTGGAGAACGATGTGCAGAAGAGAAAGGAAGTGTGACTCCCAAAGCACTTAGCAGCTTTGTACTGGGTAGTCCTCTGAAACCTTAACACTTCTTCCTTAAGCAGCTTTTTATTTTCCCCTTAACTGATGTCCACTAAAGCAGTATGAAGACAGCAGGATAATCAATTTTGCTTGAGAGACGGATCTAGCAGTCAGGTAGTTTCTTCCTAGATCCAGCTCTGTACTCCCCACCAGTTTGATGCAGCTTCCATAAAAACTAGCAAAACTATAGACTGAAGAAATTAGGAAACATGTTTAAGGTGTCCCTTTTCGTCTATGTGAGCCTACAGAGCAGGTGGAAGGGTGAAATGCTCCTCTCTCAAATTGTCTCTGAAAAGTCACCTGTGGACATTCATTCAACAGCAGTCTGGGCAAATAAGCTGCTTACCCTGAAGACTCAAGACAAATTGCTTTGCTTTCTTTGATGGGTAACAGACAACCAAAAGTGAATTTTTGTCCCAAGACCCTTATAACCTACTGGAGTTAACAAAATATTCTTAGTCACCACTGAGTGCCATGCATTGCTAATGACTATGGGTTAGTTCAGCAGATGCCAATCTGACCATCTCTCCTGTGGCAAGCCAGAGGGCACTTCAGGCTGCATTCAGGGTGTGATGGTGTCAAGGTTCTGGGATCTTTCTTCTCATTTCTCATCTATAAGATGACCAAGAAGCAAAATGGGAGCCAAGGAATAGAAATTATAAGAGTTGGATCTGTTCTAGTTCCATAGATGAATTCATACTGACCAAATATGTGCTAGTCCATGAATTAAGAGACACTCCCAACTTTCCCCAGTGTTTGCAGCATCAACATGCTTGATTATGAACAAGCCTATCTTTGCCTTAAGGCCTCCCTCGCTAGGGTTACAGAAGAGCTGCTGCTGGCCATCATTCCAGCCTCATGCTCCTGAGGACTTGCATGTCACTGTCCTTGCAGGTTTTGGCTCTGACTTCCAGGAAGCTGCAGGCCATATCTAGATTAGTCTCTTCTAGAAGACCTTGTCCTTCAAAGACCAGACTTGTCATATACCACCCCTTCCTTAAGTTTTTCTTGTGGGAAAACAGTAAGGAACTGAGCAACAAGGTCTTCCCATTTTCAAACAACCTGAGAACGTACAGCAACAATTGAGGAAAATACTATCTAGAGATGCTCAAACTAACCTCAACCTTGACCTCGAACCTCCTCATGTCCTCAGCATCCAGGTATTAACCACCTAATCTAATCAATGGGTCTGGTTTCATCATCAACTATGATGATTTTACTTCAACCAATCCAATTCTTTCTTTCAGGTCTAAGATGCCTGGGGACCTGTGGGTATTCACACAGTTTTTGGGTGCCCAGGAGTTTGATATAAGTCAGTGGTTGTGGCTGTGCAACTCTTATCATATGTCCTAAACTTTATCTTGATAGCTGATAATTCATCCAAAGTGGTTCTTATACAGCATAAAGGGAAATCACTAGAACAGTCCTGCTGCTGACTTCACTAGCCTTCACTTTTACCTTGTGCTTTAGAAGCTCAACAAGCTAAAGCATGTGCAAGCACCAGTATCCCAAATGGTGCCAGTTCGTGTCCTAACTGCTCTGCTTTTCATCCAGCTCCCTGCTTATGGCCTGGAAAGGCAGTGGAGGATGGGCCAGGTATTCGGGATCATGTACCAACACTGGAGACCCAGAAGAAGCTCCTGGCTCCTAGCTTCAGAACAGTTCAGTTCTGGCTGTCACAGACATTTGGGGGAGGGGACCAGCAGAAGGAAGATCTTTATTTCTTTAGTTAGATCTATCTTCCAATTAAATTAAATAAACCTTAAATCGGCAACAACAAATCAAAGCAAAGCACTCTTTCACTCACTTCAATGTAGAAATACATTTTCTTTGTTTTTGGAGACCTTCTAAAACTGTGTCAAATTTATTTTATGCCTGAAGCAGTTCTTTATGTCTTATCTCCCAGCTCATCCTTCCAGTCTTTCACCCCTCCACATACAAACATGCTGTTTCAATTCAGCAAAACCACTCCTAATATCTCAGCTCCTCCAAACTGATGGTTAGGAAATTATGGAAGCTGAAATGAGAGTCCACTGCAACTTTACCAATTGGCACAGTGGGAGAAAGTAAGACCTCAACCATAAGTTTTGAGAGAAATAAAAAGGAACTCAAACTTTGTTTTCCGTATCAGTATCCTTGGTAATTAAACAGGAAAATGACAGAAGTAGATAGAGTCGAAACCAAATGAAAAGTAAATAGATTGTAGTTCTGAGGCTGATGAATGTGAAAGGTTTCCTCCTGAGGAGAATCCTCTATTAAGATCTTAGAAGATAAGCCCCATTTCTGATTATTATGCATTAGTGTTATGTCAATCACCTTGACATTTAGATGCTCCTCATTTGAATAGGTGACATTGCAGGCATTGATTTACATGCATGGGTGGGCAGGACTCTTGGTCAATATAACAGGTTAAATAACAGGTTATAACTGGGAACTAAAGGAAATAGTGTTTATATTAGTAGGATGGACAGTTATCTAGTGCATACTTTCTAAATAAGGGTGTTGCCAGATAAGGGCACAAATTAAGGTAATGGTACAATAAAACCGACAACTCTTCTCTTCAAACTTTTCATTAGCTTGTTTTCTGAAATCTCAATGATATCATCCCATATCCTTTTCCATAATGATCCCATGTGAATTGTCTCACAACTGTAGCTGAAACTTCTATATAGAGGAAACCTAGATCTACATCTCTGTTCTTATCCAATAATCTCAGCTATTACCAGGTGCTGAACCTCTCCATACAGGATTCAAATTCATCATTTTCATGGTGACTTTCCAATACCCAAATTACCCCAATGTTATTGTGTCCCAGACTTTAGTTCATAACATCGTATTTCCTCCATTTACCCAAGTTCAATGCTTCAAACAGCTCTTGATTGGTTCATTTCCTCCCCCTTTTCTATACTACAGAAGTGACACACAGGATCATTCAGTTTTATCCCTTCTTTCCCATTGTCAGAATGCTCTTTGGTCTTCCCAGAATCCTTTCACAAAGGAACACAATAGCACACAAACACAATTCTCAGGTATTCATCGCTTTCTACTACTCATCTTGCCAGAAAAGCATTTTTAATGCATAGCTCATGTAATTCCACTCCTTTGCACAAAATCTTTCAGTGCTGTTAATTGCACACACGTCATAACCTTGTGTTATGGTATTAAAAATCCTATGAAACACAGTCCTCTCACCACCTCAGCTGCAACCTCCACTGTGAATTTTCTCCCTGCACTCAGTTTTAGAACTGCAGGAAAAAGCATGATCCTAAAGTTACAATTCTGGCCATTTTCTCATCTTCATTTTTGGTTGCAATACCTGGAACTTGCTATTTGTTGGACACTGTGTTATTGCCAGGTGCCAAAGCAGGAAGAAAATTATGCTTTTTCTTGAATCATATTCTGTGTTCTAAGTATACACATGGTTGAAAAACTCTCCAAGGCTTCATCAAAAGTAACTATCTATTTGGAACTACATAAGAAGCCAATCAGGACTTCTCTTTTCAATTGTTTCCCACAGTACTTTCTACCTCTACGATAGAATTTTCATTCTGTTTTAGACAGTATGATTATTGATTGGCTGTCCCCTCCACTTAAAACAAACACAGTACACGGACGGAGCATGGGCTTCTGACAAGACGCATCTACAATCATTTTCCAGCTTAACCAGTAGCAAACAAGTTCCTCAATTACTCTGTCTCTTGGTTCTCTACTGCAAAAACAAGATAATAACACTCCTACTCATTTATTAGAACTAGGCAAGAAAATGTTTGTGAAAGCTTTTAGCACACTACAGGGATTCAGTAAACAGTACTTCCCTTTCATAGTTTAAAAGCAAGGATCCTATACTATTAATGTATGTCAAATTACCCTTATTTTCTAATCAAGGTATTGAATTTTGGCAAATCCCATCTTCTCATTTTTTCACTATCTTCCTATTGCTCAGATTTCCACTACCCATTTCCTAGTTCAGTTTCATGATCTCTTTGACCAACTCATTTATCATTCACCTTGTGCCTATTTTCCTGAAGATTTATTTACTGTTTTTGACAGGCGTTTGAAATCCTCATGTTATTCTTCAAAGAAATATTTGTATATATGTAGGTGTCCACATGACAGAATCACTCCCATTGCACATTTATGTTCATGTGGCAGCTCTTACACGACTTAATCTCACTATATATGAATTCATCATCAATTCCTCTTCACCATTTTTCATTAAATGGAAGTTTAAATTCAAGCCCTCTGGTAGTGTATCAGAGATATCTTGTGAAGTTTATAATCATATATTATTTCAAAATTTAATAATAAAACATTTTCATAGCTTATGTTTCAGCTTTGCTACTAGGCAAGCTAAATGTGTTACATATTCTTGCATTTCTTTCAATTATTGCTCGCCATTTCTTTTCCGCACTGGAGCGACTGATCCTCTGTAAGTTAGAGAAATTGCATCATGAGTCAATCTTTTTCTCTGATTTCTAGTGTATTCAGTCAAGAGAGGGCTAAGTAAGAGGACATCAGCCAGTTATTTGTCTTTAAGAATCTTCCATGAATGTTCATGATTGTGCCAGCAGCATGAGAGCAGTTCACTGAGGGCCAAAGCAATGAGTCAGCATTGCCTTCCACACTGGCCGCAGCTCTAGTCATACCTGTGCAATGCCATTAACTTTTTTTTTTTTACCATTCAGATCCAGAGATAATGAAACTTCTTACATTTTTTCATCCTATATCGTTTCACCAAGCTTTGCTGATTTCCACACCTTGGCAAAATAAATCCTTCATTAAAAATAAAAACCTCTGATTGCAGTCTTGAAATCTGATTTTTATCTTTATATTTATTATACCGTGAATCATAGGGAATGGGCTTCTGCAGCACAGGTTCCTTTCCACTGCTTCTGACAAAGTGGGTTTCTCAGGGTGGAGGGAGCACACTGGTGCTTCAGATGACCCCAGACAGCCTTTTCTTTGAATTCTTTTTTTTTTCTAATCATTTTCTTCACATGTTTGAGGGAGCAGTCTCATCCAGCAGAGTGTTTAATACGCTCAATGCATGCTTTTGTTCTCTTGGCTAGAATCTTGCCCTTCATTTTTTTGCTTACAACAACGCCAACAGTATTCTGGTTAACACTGTAGATTCTTTCATGTTTGCCAAAGTAATATTTATGGAGCATTTTTTTTGAACTGTACCCATCTCTTGATGTCCACAATGTCATCTTTCTTGTAAAAGCATACGCATGTGACCAAAGGAACAACTCCATGCCTTCTCCAAGGCCTGCAGCACATGTATCGGGAACCTCTCCACCTCCCATGTGTGCTCATCATCTTGGCAAATTATGGAATGTGCAAGTTCCAGAAGAAAACCACAAAACCCTCTGCCTGCAGACACCTGGAGACTGTCCTCTTTCTTGAAGCACTTTCACTATCCACCTTCAAGTTTTTGATTTGTACTTTCTTTGGTCAATTTTTTAGAGGAACTTTTCTTGCAATTTTTGCTTCTTAATATTCATAATCATGAGACAAAAGGGTACTTCAAAAGATTTGTAAGTAAAATGGAATTAAAAGATTGCCTAATTAGAAATTAAAATTGAAATCATGTATTTTTTTCATGATGTCCATTTTTATTAACGTTTTGATGATCCTTTGTGCAAGACACTTAAGAGTTAAAATGAATTTTATCAAAAATTTAAAACACACCATATGGTATTGCTATTTTCTTAGACACTATTTTCTGAGACACATAAAAATTGAATAAGCTATTTTTAGACATTTAAGTGACTGCTTAATCTCAACTTTTTATATTTAGTGGTTTAATTGTTATTTATAATGGTAGAAATGTTAGTTTAAAAAACTTAAAAATGCCAATTCTATCACCTCAACATTCACTTTCTTTGCATTTTCTATGTCTTACAGTTAAAATTATCACTACCCCTTATCGTTTTTCTAACATTCCGAATATATTTTACTAATATATCTTCACATTTGTTCTGTGTTTATTGAAATGATAGTTTCTTCTAAAGCCGCTTTTGTGCCTTGCTTTCTCTTCTTTCATTTTGACTTATTTTTAATATATACCAATCAACCAACATTACTGAAGATCCATTAGCAGACACTGTACAAAGCATTGGTGACTCAATGATAAGTCAGTCATATTTCCCTGAACACAAGGAGAGTTAGTAATTGTAGTTTACTAGAAAAGAAATACACAATGAGGTCTCATTGTGCTAGATCCTGCATAAAGGACAAAGAGATTTTGATGGGAACATAGAAAAAGCAAAAGGACTTCAGTGAGGAAGGAACATTGAGGCTGGGGGATCAGATGTGTATTATAGAGCAAATGGACCACGAAGGACAAACAGAGTTTAGACCCATCACAGAAATGGCAAGTACCAAGGAGGAAAAGAGCGTGGAGGGTTTTCCAGAAGAGCAGGCAGTAATGTGCAAGGTCTTAGAGGGAAGGCAAGACAAAAGTACTGTGGGGAACCGTGAGGTGCTTAGAATGCCTAAACTTTGCAGTGGGCAAAGGAATGGGTATTGCTGGAGAGGAACAAAGGTTAGGTCATAATGGGCCTTACAACTCACAATGCAGTCACATGAGTGCTACAACCTCAGGTCGCTGAATGTTCATCTCAGGGAGGCCCAAAGTAGAAGTGGCAAGTTGAGAATACATGGAGTTTACAAAAGTCACTCTGGGGCCCGAATAATTCAGAAGCACTTGAAAATACTGTCAGTTATAAGGGAATTAGCTCAAGGAAAAGAGTTTAAAATGTGAATATCACTGTTTTTCATTAAGGTTAACAAACACACAGCTATACATACAACCTGAAGTCTGCAAGGCAAAATATTGAAGGGCCTAGGAGTTTTAAGGGTTAAGAATAGGAACTAGAAGAAAATACAAATGGCAGTTAAAATTCAAATGTAGCTTATTTGAACAAATTAAAACTTCACTTCATAAAAAGTCTGCATAATGTGAAAAGGGGACAAAGAACAGATTCAAAAAAAAGTAAAAAGATAGCTATTTAATTTCTATTTGTTTCCACCTTATAATAACACTGAAAAAAGGTAGAAGGGAGAAATACTTATTTTTTGAGATGGAAAAAAAAATCAGGTGAAGATTTGCTGCCAGGGAAAAAGACCATTCAATGCTTTCCTCCCCAGATGCTTGCAACGAGAGCTGTACCAGCCTGGAGTTAGGCTGAATTCTGCCAAGTGAAAGACAGGGACACAAAGATAGGAACAATCATTTGCTGCCTCTCAAAAGTGTAAATTTCTGGCACAAGCAAAGTCTTCAACGCACTTTTATATTTCATTCTTCATGTTTTCCTGACTACGGCCATTTATTAGCCACTCTGTCCATGATTCTCATCCTGAAGGACTCATTGCTTTCTGATGTTGAATCTGCATGGTCACTTCATGTCCTATCCTACATTGGCCTCCACAACTGCCCATGGGACAATACCATTCACAAAAACATTGAACTAGATTTTGTATCATTCCTCCAAGTATACTCAGAGATACTTTAAAGAAGAGGTTGTAAACATTACAGAGATAGGAAGACACACACACGCACCAAATTTTATTGCATAGACTCAGTTGGGAAAAATAAAATTTCCCTTCCATATTCTCCACCTGCAAGGCATGGGTGTAATGAAAACGCCTGTCAAGGAAAGTAATGTGTTTAATATCACACCAGTCTTAAACATAAGCAGAGATTTCTGTGTATTGCAAATAATTCCATCACCTGCCCATATTACATTGCTCTGAGTTTTATCTGTGGTGGGATGATATCAATATGTCAAGTAGGAGGAAAAGGATGTTTTATGACAGTGATGCAGGAAAACCCAATGACAAGCACACCCAAAGGGAAGCCACAGATGCCTCAAGGTTGTTGGAAGGAACCGCCATGATCTCTCACTGGTGTGCATGAGTCTATTCTCTTTCTCACGAAGAATTCTAAGACCACCCAAGTTGCTTGTGATCACCAGCGATGTGAAAGGAAATCAAACAAAACTTATTTACAATCCCTGAGTGCCCAGAGGTGAGTAACAGGTGAAAGCTGTTAGGGGCTCTAAGGGAAGCAAACACTGGAGTATTCCAGGGTGTTTTAGGCAACACCTCCCCAAAGAGGCTAACTTTACAAAGAATCATGGAGGGAAACTTCCTTGAGTTCTGGACAATGAGATGATTTACAGGGAATGAGTTTCCTAAGCAAAATCCACTTGTGCATGAAGAAGAAAGGGAGTGATCTTCCACTCAGAAGAAAAAGTGGAAAAGAGGATTTAGAAATTGCACCGTAAGACCTTTTCTACTTCTCCATTCTTCTGTAATAAATTCTCAGTAATCTTACCTTTTGCCTCTTCCTCTCTTACTTTGTTCTGTATCACCAACAATTCACTTGTTGCCTTCTAAAAAAAAAGGCTACAGGTCCTTTAGCCAATATTCCAGCTTCCAAACTGTCTTTTCATTGTTGCTATTGATTATTCCTTTATTTGTATATGTATTTCAAATCACATGAACATTTTTTATCACTGGTGCTTATCCCACATCCCCTCACTTCCATGTGCTTGTCCAGGCTGGTCCTGTTACCTGAATACCTAGGTATCTTCACCTATAATGCTTCTTACCTTGCATGAACCAAAACAAAGAGAATGTCTTCTATAAAGACTTCTCTGATCACTTTCAATTAAGGGATTCAATGCCTCTGAAATCATATGATGCAACCAAGTGTCAAGATACCAGTTCTTACACACTCAATGTTTACAGACAGAACTGGTAGGACTCTCTCTCATGAATCTGATCTTGTCTATCATGTACGATGTTCTTGCAATATTTATCATTCTTCCCAAATTTATCACATCTGCATTTCTGGTTCCTTTGCAATTCAACTCTACTATAAAATCTGAACTAATCAAAAACAACTCATAATTCAAACTAGGCAAGTTTAGCATCCTATTTTCAGTGAATTTATATCAACTACCATATTCATTCACCACCATGCTCCTTACAAAGAAAGCACAATCATTATCTCCATCACACTTGTAAAATAACTGATGTTCAAAGGCTAATGCACCTGTGCAGGACCACGAAGACACTAAGACACAGAACTGAAACTTCACCCAGATCCTCATTCAGACCTCATTCTTCTCTCCTTCAAACTGCAATTATCATAAATTCCTCCAGATTATGTTGGACGAGTTAAATGTTTACCCTCCATCTCTGAACAGATTTCTGCCGCCTGTGAGAGTATGTGAGAAACGAGAACTTGTAATGGCATGACTGAATGATGGATTCAGGTCTCCAGGAAAGAGAATAAACAGCCAAAAACTTTTCCCACTAGAATCCAGTCCTGCTCTGCAGTCACACTCCAGATACGTCCCATCTGCATATTACATGCTCAGATTGTCTCTCCAACACTACTCACTCCATAGAAGTCATACGCATTCTTCAAAGTTGTGTTTAATTTAGATAGCTCTATGTTTCTAAAATATCTGAAACCAGCTCTGATCTTCCCTATTACCTTCAGCCACCCATTTTGTAACCTATAATCTTAATGCTATAGCTAGCTATTAAGCCCTTACAACACCCTGAATAGAATCTGGAAAAGCCTGATACTATTCAACAATGAATCATTGCTCTTGTCCAATCAGCTCACTGTTGTTTATTTTCCTCTTCTACATTCCTTAGCCGCATGAAATGCTGAGACACAAGTTGATTTTAATGGGCCTGGTGTGATGGCCTAATGGCTAAATCTTTACCTTGCACATGCCTGGATCCCAAACAGATGTCGATTCATGTCCTGAATGCTCCATTTCCCATCCAGTTCCCTGTTTGTGGCCTGAGAAAAAAGTAGAGAATTTCCCAGAGCCTTGGGACCCTACATCCACATGGGAGACCCAGAAGAAGCTCTTGGCCCTTGCTTCAGATTGGCTCATCTCTGGCTATTGTGGCTCCCCTGTTGCGTGAACCAGCAAACATAAGAACTTTCGCTTTCTTTCCTTCTCTCTATAAGCCTACTTTTCCAATAAAAATAGATAAATCTTTTTTGAAAGTTTATTTTAATTAATTTTTAAGCTTCCTCTGAAACTTAACAAAACATTAGAAGAAAAAAATCACACCCCATGGCAGCACATGGTATAATTAGAGTGCAGTGATTTATATACATGTTTGCAAGCACTGAAGTTTTTTTTTTAACAGAAGTGAATGAGAGGGGAAGAATCTCAGTTAATTGAATGAAACACAGATAAAACATACATTAATAAGAAGCAGGCTGCAGGCATAAATGCAAGTGTAATTTCTCCACTTACAGAAATGGTTAGCAAAGAAAGTAATATCACCAATGCTGATGGATAGAGGACACTTTTCACACACTTGAAAGTTTTCTTCTAAGCTATTGAGTACTTGTTGTACAAAGGAAACATTATAGTAGCAGACAATAGGCACCTACATACACACACTTATATATATATATATGTATATATATATATACACACTTACCTTTATAAACTGTCTAAATATTCATGTAATGAATGCTTAGAAATAAATCACAGAATGTTTCCTCAGATTTCATCAGAATGTGAAGGTGTATGTGTTTGAAATCAAATTAAAAAGTAGACAACTCAGATTTATGAATACACATCATTTTTTACAGCTTCGGTTAGACCATTTTTTCCATTTTTCTCATGGCATTATGAGAACATATCAACAAAGTATAATCATTCTCTTGCTGTGCCATATGTTGAGGTAAATTTGCACATAACCCAATGTCAGAGAGACCATTATTGTGGAGAGCTGGTGTCTGGGGCCTTCCAACAATACTGGTTAGGATCACTTCCTGCAGATCAAAGCAGGAAAAAGAATCCTTCATATTCCACATGTAATTGTATGACTGAATTCCAAATGATCTAAGTAATTTTTGAGCATGCTTTGCTCAACAGGGCAAACCTAGTGGTCATAATTCTGACTCTTGCTGGTCACTGGAGATTTCCACTTCTATATCTAATCAACCTGTCTTGTGATAGCATTTTTATCAGTTGGAGGATAGTAACTACACTGTGTAGCTTTACTTAACTGTTGATTGATTTTTTTCCCCAAAAGTACTTTGGTTTCTACCAATTTTTCACTGAAACAAAATCAGTCTTGACAGCATTCTAACTAGAGATGACACAAGTGAAGACAGTATAGGCATAGTAGAATCAAACCAGAATAAGCGGATAGATGATAGACATACATGAAGGAAAATGGCTAGACAATTTTTTTTACACATCTACACATTTAATTTGAAACAGAGAGGCAAACACACACATAGAGAATGAATTATCATCCTCTGGTTCGCTCCTCTAATATCAGGGTTGGGCCAGGCCAAAGTCAGGTGCCAGGAAGCTGATGGCAAGAAACCAAGTACCTGAGCTATCACCCGTTACCTCCCAAAGTATATAGTAGCAGGAAGCTGGGACTATGAGAGAAGCTGGACACGGACAAGGCATTTGGATATGGAAGCAAGCATTCCAAACAATGTATTCCTGCTCTACTTTTTTTTCTCTTTTTGTCACTAGGAAGGATTTAATCACAGGTCAGGCTTTCAGTCTCACTCATTCCTGACGTGGCAGGAAGTAAGAGTCATTTGAATTCAGTAAGGAACAGCAAGCCAAAAGACAGTAAGGGTTGTCTAAATTGTATCCAGTACTTCCTTCTATTATCATCAATTCTCAACATTGATACTCAGAGCAGATTCCTTCCCCCCTTTTTTTTCTTTTACAAAAATCACTGTCTTTCATAGTACATAAGAAGTGTCCTAAAGCAATCAGATATAAATTGATCTCTCACAAATCAAATGCTGAGAAGTGATGCTATGCTGGGTGACAAGAAAGGAGTGAAAATTCCTACAATATGAATGTTTAAAATATTTTTAAAGATTTATTTATAATATAAAGTTACACAGGTTGTAAAATCCTTTAAAAACACATTTTATTACACTTGAGAAAATCACATTAAAAGGAATTTGATTGAAAGTTGTAAGATAACTCAAAATTGCAAGTAAGCACTCTCCTTATATGGGTCTGGGGTTCATGTCTCAGCTGCTCCATTTCTGATCCAGCTACTTGCTAATAGCCTAGGCAAAAGCAGCTGAAGATGGTGTCAGTGCTTGGGCCCCTGAAACAATATGGGAGACCTGGAAGAAGCTCCTGGTTCCTGGTTTTGTATTTGTGAAGAGAAACATGAGAAGGAAAATCTTTGTCTCCCTCTTTCTCTCTGTACATCTGCCTTTCAAATATAATAAATAAATCTTTACAAATGCAAATACTATCCCCTACACAAAATACTATCTTTTTTAAAGTCCTATTTGCTTAATTGGCCAACAGTAGAGACAGACACAAAGAAAGTGATCTTTCATCCGCTGGTTCACCTTCCACAAGACAGGGCTGGAGCAAGATAAATTCAGGATCCATAAGCTCCAACTGGATTTCCCACAGAGGTTGCAGGGATCCAAATCCTTCAGCCTCACCATTATATCATAGAATACACATTACCAAAAACTTGGGTCACAAACAACAGAGGTAGAACTTGATCCCGGATACTATGGGGTGCACACATCTTCAGTAGCACCTGCTGTTCTATGATATCTATTCCCATTTGTCTTTCTATAGCCAGCACTTCACAGAGTTGACCCTCATCCACGACTGCCGAAGGGAGGAATGCAGTGAGTGAGCTTGGGATTAAAAAAAAAATCCACCTACATTCACGAGCTTAGAAAGTCAAATCTCTAATGAAATTTCAAAGCAATAAAGGTGATTAGATTTCTGTGAAAATTTGATGCTATAAGAACTTGCTGGTTAGTAAGATTGACTGACCTGTGCTTTCAGAGGAATTTTAAAGAATTTATGTGACAGAATATTCATGAGGATTAATGAGCTCATTTTGAGAAGGTACTTTAATACCCCTGGAGGAAACATGAAAATACTTTAAGGAGTTTATCTATAATAATGAATCATGCTCCCAGTTATCTATATTGGACTCTTTCTCAACTGCTACAGCATTCATTTTGCTTAAAGAGTTACCCACGTAAAACACCATTATACATACTATATTATGTCACAGGTTCACATTTTATGTCCTGTATCTATAAGAAAAGCTGCCAGATAGGAAAAAGTTGGATGCTGTACTTGGCTTGCATACCTGAGGGATGCTAATGTAGAATATGTCTTCCTGACCATCACAGATAATCAGTTTACTCCCTGAAGCAAGAGATCTGATTATCTTTATCTGTATTTCACACACATGCAGTTTACTGGATCTGTCACCCTAACTGAAAGAAATTCTAATGTGGTACCAATGACTTAAAGAATTTCTCAAGCTAGACGACAGGTGTCACTAAGAGTGAGCAACCTGTAAGGCAAAGGTAGGAGAAGACGCACTCTGATGTCAAAGAACAGGAAGCATTTTCTCTTACCCTGAGAAACAGAAAAAAAGTCTTTGGGGGATATTAACAAATGGTATCCATTTTCAAATTTTTAAAGATGAAGTCCTCATTCGATTATAACCCCAAGGCAATAGACTTCGTTATCAATTCACTCATCAACATACTGAACCTCAGTATTGAGGTACAGATGTTAAACATTTTAATTTCAATATGTTCTATTTAAAAGAGTCATACACAGACACACACACACACAGAGATAGAAGAAGCACAAACTGGTTCATTTCAAATGCTCACACAGCTCAGGCTGGGCCAGCTAAGCTAAAGCCAGGAGTCAGGAATTCGACCAATGAGTCCCAGATGGAAAAAACAGAGCACAGGTTTTGGGGTCATACTCTTTTGCTAACCAAATGCATTTGCAGGAAGCTGGTTCGGAAGCAGAGCAGCCAGGACTTTAACTACTACTCTGACAAGGTAGCACTGTCACACGCCACCATTTAACACGGCATGCCACAACATCAACCCACTGAATGAATGCTAAAAGGAGTAAAGTAATAAGTTTGGAATGGCCTAGGAAAACAGAAAAAAAAGTGGTAAGAGGTCACAATTCCAGATGCCACAGGATGAGAATAGACCAATTCATTTCTCATAGCAATGATTTGACAAATACAGGCTCCAGTCCATGCTCTCATACCGTATAAGCTGGGCCAACTTGAATTTTGAAACTTCAGTTTTTATCTCTGCTACACACAATTTCTGCTGGGTGTTCACAGTCTTCTGGGAGACCAATGAGGCAGTATAATGAATTTTTTAATGTTAGGTAATCTTTCTCTTTCATTTATTCACTGAAATCTCATCTTTCTTTTTATCCTTGCACCTCTCACCACCACTAATGTAACATTTTATTCCCAGAGACTGATCAT
Organism: Ochotona princeps; assembly: GCF_030435755.1. Lineage (NCBI taxonomy): Eukaryota > Metazoa > Chordata > Mammalia > Lagomorpha > Ochotonidae > Ochotona > Ochotona princeps. The sequence continues at coordinate 15,219,210 of NC_080857.1, forward strand.
TTCCATGCCCCAAAACATGTTGTCATAATTTCATAAAATAAAAACCTATGTTTTCAATGCATTTCAGCACATCAAAATAAGGGTGCTGTGTCTAAAACAAGCTAAATGACTGTGAGTTGTTGACAACATAGGAAAGACTTTCTTCCCTTTTGGCAATTAAGCAGAAAAGTTAAAAGATACAGATGTTTAATTACCAAATGATCTTCGTGCTTGTGTCTTAGAGCTAAGGGAAGACGGCCTTCATTCTTAGTGTCACAGGAGCAAGCTGAAAGATACCAATCAGCATTGTCATCCTCTGGCTATCTGATGACCGTACGGGAACAATGAGAAACTTCTGCAGCCAAGCCAATGGCTATGAGATGAGGCACAGAGAAGCCAACTGAGGTTCCTCAAGGATCACCTGTCTGTCTGTATCATGCATCACTGTGACATTAACTAAGCATTCATGTTGGCTTCCATGGAAACGTAGGAGAATCAAAGGCTACATTAACCTTCACATTCAGGACACTAACTTTATTGAGAGGATGAGTAACAGATGGCCTATTAATATTTATAACACCATTTTAAAGAGCTCCCTTGAGCCACAAGACAAAATTTTGTCTTTTTTCTCTATTCCCAAGAAGTAAATATACTGAAAGCAGCCACAGAGTTAAGACATGCCAATGGCGAAAACAAATCAAGGGATCAAGCTGTTGTTATTTTTGACCATCATGCTCCAAAGGTAACACTTCTAAGTACCCAAGGAATGAGACGTTTCCAGATGACATTGCCCATACAAAATATTTAAACATATGAATTATAAGAGCCAGCCTGTGGTATCAGCCTCCCATATGGGCACCAGTTAGAGTTCCAGATGCTGTGCTTCTGATCCAACTCTGTACTTATCACCTGGTAAAGCAGCGGAGGGTGGCGCAAGGCTTTGGACCTCTGTACCCAAGTGGGACACCATGAAGAAGCTCCTGGCCAGGCATTGTGATCATTTGGGGAGTGAATCAATGGATAAAAAACTCTTAATCTCAATCTCAATCTTTCTCTCCTTCTCTCTGCAATTCTGCCTTTCAAATAAAAAAATACATCTTTAAGAAGTACAAATTATATGATTTAAAATATGAATTGATTGGAACAATATTGCACCAAACAGGAAATTCTCATTCATGGGTCACCACGGTCACCGAACTTTTTAACAAAAAGGACTTCCATGCTGCAGGCTCTCATGGAGGGCTTAACACACAGTTAAGGGCTTTGTGCCACAGTGAGTTAAGTTATTGCTACAGTTGCCTGCATTCCATAACAAAAGTGCCAGGCATCCAGCTTCACAGATAAACATCCTGAAACAGCAAATAATGGGATCCCTACCACCTACATGGGGATGGAGTCTCTGCCTCCTATATAAACCACATGGCATGGGTATTTTGGGAGTGAACCAGCAGATAAAAGATCAGGATAGCTCTCTCTCCCCTGTGCCTGCTTTTTCCTACCTCTCTGCCTTCTACTCTTTTTCCCTTTCCATTTTCTTATCTGTCTCCTCTTCTCTGTCACTTTCATGATACGACATGACAAGATATAAACCTCGGCTGCACATAGCCAAGGTTCGCTATTTGGACCCAAGATCCCTGCTTAGAGGCTAACTCACAATGCAGAAGGTGCAAGGAATACCTTGCTTCAGCCTTCCTCACAACTCTTCTGACTTAGAGTTTGTGGTAGTATCCTGGTGCCTTGTAACCCGTGTGACTTCAGAGAGACTGCAAAGACATTTGGGTCACTCAGAATCCAACAAAGCTAGGAACGTGTCTAATTGGTTATGGGTAATCACAGCACTTACACCACATTTCTATTCCACACCATGTTTTCCTCTTCAGAATTATTACTTACTCAGGAAATCTGTCTTCACTTTTTTGGGGGAAGGATAAAAAAGGAAGTATCTACAGTCTATTGTCTGCTTTTCCCCACAGCCTTTCTTCCCTCTGAAATCTCTACAACCCTTGACTGCTTCATTTAGTTATTCTGAACCTCATGGTGGCCCACCTCTGAGCATGCAATCAGCCTTTCATTCACCTAACTAACAGCATCATTCTGTAATAAGGCGCTCATTTAAAGAAGTTTCCCCATAGGCCTTATCTTTCCCAGAACTCATGGGAGGAGTTAAAGGAAAAGTGAATCTGCTGCATCCACACTGTTGCCACCAAGCTTCACCTGCCATGCAGGCTTAGCAGCTCCTGACTAAGCAACTTGGAGAACCCTGTGGCTGCTGCAGATAGATCAAGGAAGCACAGACCACTTGCCGGCTGTGCAATGGAGAGCAAAGACAGAGACTCACTAGGACAAGACAGACAGCTGGCAAATTATATCCAAGTGGGCTGCTGCCCAAGGGGAGAGCAATCCTGGCTTCCTGGGGTAATCCATCTTCCTGACACGTCCCCTGCCCATTAGTTAGTTTTCTCCAACACTTTTTCTTCTTCTGACAAACAGGACGGGCCTGTCTTTACTCCTCCCTCCTGCTGACAAGCAGAGTCACCCCCCCCCCAGCCTGCCTTCAGCATTTCGCTCCTCTTCCTGCTATTTATCTGCCAGCCAATTTATTGATAATTATCAGAGACTTCAGGGAGTATGGTGGTTAGATAGAGGCATCTGGCTAGAGCTGGATTCCACTTCAAACTGAAGCTTCCGAGGGCTGCTTGTTCTTCTGACCTCACTTTAAATCAAACAAATGGGAAATGACTAAACGAAGCATGAAAATCAGGATGGATGTTGTTACCTGGAGAAGCATGTCCCACTCAGTGTTAAGTTTCATTACAATTAAACTGATGTTAAAGGCACAGAAATCTTCTATACTACACTTAGTAGAAACTAGGGAACATACTATGTTAAATGACATCTTAATGAAAATGAAGAATCACTGTATATTTAAGACATTTATTCAAGCAACTAGAATTTCAGTGTAGAATAGGAGAAAAACATTAAGATAAAAATTAGATTAGCTTGGATCATAGTCCTTTCCAGTCAGGCTCCTAAATATTTATGTGATTTAATTTTTTCCCTTAATCTCTCTGGTGTTTAGTCTATGAATCTATAAGAGAGGGGCTATAACAGAGCATCTCTTAACTCTATTTTAGGACTCAAACTCCATCTGCAGTCACATTTCAAAAGTGGCATGCATGAAAGGCATAAAATACATGCCATTACTGCTCACTTCTAAAAAACCCAAAAAGTAAATTCTACTCAATATATAATGCAGAATGGAATATCTATATTTTGAAATGCCTATCTAATATTTAGATACAAACAACTTCCAAAGCTTCCCAAGCTCAATATAGTACTGTAAATCTCTTTGGAGACCTCAGGCAGGCACCAGGTGCAAATCAGTCAGCTATAGCTAATGCATTTTGCTAATGAGTACGAGGCACAAATGTACTTTACTTTCTCTACATAGGCATGGAAAAAAGACTCCAATTGTGTTGGATGTCTCTTTGATTCTCTTAACCTATCACTGCTTCTTCTAAGACTTGTCCTTTGATTTGGGCTGCCAATCTGTGTCTGATGAAGTGGTTTGGCACCAATTCTTGGTCTTAGTCAAGTGTCTGATTGGCACTACAACATTAATTATTTTATTTCTCCCTCACACTAAAATGTAATCTTCATATTTACATCTAGCTGTGCTCCTCAAAATTATCAATTTTATTTCTGATTATTTAGATAATGAACAGCCAATTACTTCATATTACCAAAAAAAATCTTTCTACTTTTGTCTTTTTCTTTGTCCTCAAGAATTCAAACTGAGGGAGCTGTGTCAGTGAGGCATATACAGTGAGGGTGCTCAAGGGTTAAGCACTTAGTCAACAAGGCTTTAGAGAATGCTATTGCTCTCTCAACAAACTCTTAGCAGTTCACCAGTTTGATTCTATTGAGATGATCCTTATTGCAAAGCTACACAAACATGAAAAGCAGTTGGCAGAACATTCAAACATACCCTATGTGACAGATCTTTCCGAATTATACAGGGTGGTATGTCTTCCATGTGTGTGCTCTGTTTACCTTGATTTTCTCAATTCATTACTTGAGAAATGGTTTTTCTACTGGTATGGGGGAAATGTCATTGGCAGCTGCTTAACAATCACATTTAAAATAAAGGTGTGTGATACTACTCAGGAGATTTTGTGAAATAAATCTTAAAAAAAAAAAGAATGAAGTTACCTAAAATGTTGAGCCAGGGTCCAATGACACTCAGGATACAGAATGCAGGATATGGAATGCAGCAAAAATAGATACCTACATACTCACATATAGACATAAGGAGTATAGGTAACAAAAGAAAGAAAAATTCACTGGGTGAAAGTTACTGTGAAGGATTCATCAAAGATAGTGCTCTCAACAAACCATTTGAGTCCCCAAGGTGTTTCTAACATCTAGAATGATACAGTGCACATCGTACATGGTGAAGATGACTTTCAAACATGTTTCTAAAATAGTCTATGACCTTTTTTTTAAATGAATGTAAGAAGAAACAAAGTATCACTAAAGCTTATACTGGAGAACTAGGAACAAGCATGTCTTCATATTTCATAAAATTATCATACAAAAATAAAGGACAACAGAAAATGATGCCTTTTTAAAATGAGGCCTCTTCACTTTACCCAAGCTATTTAAGATGGGATAAGAAATAAGAAGATGAATGCAAATGCTATGGCAAATTCCAGTGATAAGTTGGTGGAACTAAGCAAGGAAATTTAAGATAAAATGCTTTTTGTTCTGTTGGGATACACTGAACTTGAAGAGGCAACTGGAAAACAAGAGAGACTCACATTCAAGTTACGTCCATAGCAACAGTACAATATATACTACACCAAATACTTTTATATATCTTACTTGTTGGATTACTTAATAGCTAATATTTTTTGCCTACCATAAAAATGCCAATGTTTTTAATGGTCAAATATATCCCATGAAGTGGATTTCTTTTTTAATACTCAAATAATCCCACTGATGAAATTATTGACACAGAAAAATATATGGTATATAGCATACAAGGTTTGTCTTTCTTTTTTGGTTATTATTGACAACAGTTTCATTTTGATAAGGTTGCTTGCCTTCTCACAATTGAACTACACCTTCTACTTAGTATTTTGAGGAAATCATATTGCTGATCTGCAGATAATTAATGATGGGTAGAATAACAATTGTCTCAATTAGTCCATATTCTAATCTCCAGAATCAGGAGTTTACATGGCAGCAAGGAATTGAGTAGGTAGAACTCACATTGCTAATTAGCTTACTTGAAAAAAAAATCATTCTAGATTATTTGGATGGGCCTAATGTTATCACACAAGCCTCTCTAAAAATGGTTAGCAACGCAAAAGCATGACTCAGACTCCCTGTGAGAAGGCTTTGACCAGCCATTGCTGATCTGAAAGATGCAGAAATGAGGACATTGGCAAAGGCAACATAAAAGCTGGCAATGGCTTTATGTTTACAAGTCAGCAAAAAAATCATGGATGTCAATGCTGCAGTTGCTACATTCTGCCAGCAACTCAAATGGTCAGGAACTCATTTGCCCCAAGAGTATTCAATGAGAAATGCTAGTGTTGACACCTTGATGTTAGACCAGCAGAACTCACAAAGAGCTGCTTATCTGCAGAGTGACATGGGGACCCATGCCACTCACAGCAGCAGAAGTTGTGTTGATTTGATACAGCAACAGCAGGGAAATGAGACACATTGCAAGCTTTTCCAGGTTAATTCTTAGGAATGCTGACTTTTCAGGAATTTATTGAGAAAAACAGAGAGAAAAGAACCCCCCGGAGCTGATAAATACAGATGAAGTTAACGCTGGTCAAGAAATGAAGCTCTGAGATCAGGACAATTGCTCCCTTTTCCCTTGTGAAGCAAAAATACTGGATTTTTGGTTATACCTCCTTTTATGTTTGAGAAGTTTTTATTTATTTATTTGTCTTTTCCAAATCAGAACATGTCTAAATCATCTTGGTCCACTAAAGTGACTTGGATAGCGAGCAGATAAAAATTGGCAGGAACGCTGACATCTGTAACAGGGCACTGCCAAGAGCACTTTTTAGGACTATTTCTCATTAGTCCCCTTGGCTCCTCTATCTCAACTCCCATATCTGGCATCCAAGCTCTAGTTTGGCCACTCCATTTTGCCAATTACAGCGAATGACTGTTAGTGGCCAACTGGACGGAGAGGCCTCCTAGCCTCCTGAATTATAGTTATCCCCTATTAATCTACATGGACTCAGTTTCAGGAATTCCTGTGGATAGCAAAATAAGCTGACAGATTAGAAGACTTAAAACAACAGACTGATTTTCTGTTTTGGGGGCTCGTGGTCTGAAACTAAGGAGTCAGTAGAGCTGTAGGGCCCCTCACTTTCCTAACTTTGGTAGTCTCCAGCTATCTTGGTTGTTCTTGACTTCTTGCTGCAAGTTCCAATCTCTAGCTTCATCATCACAAGGAGAGCTTCCTCCCATGCGTCTATGCCTCCACATGACATTCTCCGTGTATGTTTGCTTAGCTTCTCTTAGTCTTCTTTTTATAATGCCAGTCATTCAGTATTAAGGGCCCACCATATTTTAATATCACCTCATTTTAATTAATCTCATTTAAACGATCCTATTCCCAATAAGGACCTGAGAAAGATAGGAATTTGGTGTGGTGGAGGGGGTATGGAGTAGAGGGATACTATTCAACCAAGTAGAACTCCTAAGTCTGAACAGAGCTGAGATCTGTCATCTCCTTAAGCTCAGGTAAGTGATTCAATTCATTATCAATTATTCAATCCTTTCAGGTTGCAATAATTGGTACAGAATTATGAGAAAGAAGCTAAATTAAACCAAAGTAATTTTCTTTCATTATGATTTATTATTGATGTTATAAATGACTTTTCATGTTCTAATGCAATCCCATACATATCACACTGATTATGTGTAATTCTGTTCATATCACTCCAATTTATCATGAAATATATCAACACCCATGAAAAGAGAATGCATTATCTCAGCTGGATGAGAACCACATCAGACTAATGACCTCCTTCTAATATCTAGTTAGAAATCTGCTGCTCTTATTATTATTGTTGCAATGGGAAAAGTCATCTTTATCTATAACTATTTAGAAAAGAGTATTCCCAAGTATTATCACTGCCCAGCATCTACACAGTCTTTGTATGCAGCCCAATGTTGATGATAGCTTTCTTTGTTCCACTAGGTAATAAATTCAAACAGAAATTCAGGACCCATTTGGGCAACAACATAACCCTCTGTTCTCAAGCAAAGAACATATCTGAGCACAGTAAAGTGACATCAAATAATTCTCTACTAAAACAAATACTCTAAAAAGTATGTCATGTGTAAAGTTCAAAATTCTGTTTGCCAGAGCTATGAAAGACCATCCCTTTTGTGTTCTATAAGAGGGACATCACACATGATGTTAACAGTCTGTTAACTGGGTGGAGATAATAGAAAACACTAGATACAGCACAGATTCCATCTATCAAACAGGCCAGGAGCTGGGTGTCTCCTACTCATTCCCCAGAACATAACACGAATGGGTCAAAATCACCATTCGTCCACACTCAAATAGGAAAACAATTGTTCTCCTTTTACTTTTTATAAGTGCGTTTTAGTAGCATAATATTCCAAGGAAAAAATATTTAATTTCCCATCAAGATGAATAACTGCATTCCTTTATGTTGTCAAAGAATGTCTAAAAGGGAAGACAAGAGTAATTGCAACAGGAGCAGAGAATATTAAAATAAAAACTTGGAAATGCCCAACAGGAATGTGTGCCTTAAAGGTTTAACCTAAATCACTGGAACCTTCATATGGAGGGAGAAAATCCATACTATAGATTTCACATAGTCATGAACAATATTCCTAGCTTCAAGGCACGGTTCACATAAACACTTACATATTTGATTTCTGCTTATTTTCCTTTAGGTACAGAATTGAGATGCAAGTCTCTTGGCTCTAACTTTTGATGATTGCTCTAAGACTATGCCAGTTCTTTCATTTTATTACACTAGAATTACTATGAAAGAGAAGTCAGTACAGGTCAATCTATCCCAGAAGAAATCAGGAAAATAGAAATTTAATTTGCTAAGACTGCTAAGGTTTGGGTTATTCTTTTGTCTAATTCTACAAGTGAAAATGTAACATAACTGTCAAAAAATAAGACAAGACCCAGTTTGAGAGGAATTTTTGTAAAAGATATATTAGATAATCAGAATATGCAAAAAAATAAAATTAGACAAAATAATATAAACTGAATTAACAAACCAGAAAGCTAAACATACACCTCATCAAATAAGATATTCAGAAAGAATAGAACCATATAAAAAGATTCTTCATATTGTTTCTCATTAAGGAAATGCAAACTAAAACACCAGGGAGATATCACTGTGCACCCTTGAGAATGGCTGAGCCCAACAAAATTAACCACATCAAAGGCCGAAGAGAATGTGGAACAACAGGAACTCCTCATGATGGCTTGTGGGAATGCAAAATCATGCAGCTACTTTGGAAGTTCATTTGGTAGTTTTGTACAAAACTAAACACATATTTACTACAAAATCCAGTGATTAGACTCTTCATTATTTACCCAAAGGAGGTGAAAACTCAAGTCCACACAATAACTCACACTTGCAAGATTATTAGAGTCTGTTCACGACAAAAGTTAGAAGCAGGTAAATGAAAAAAAAAAACAGTGGTATATCTAGACAATGAAATATTATGCAGTATTCAGAAGAAACAAGCTACCAAGCCAGAAAAAGACGTGGAAGTTAAACAAACATATAAAGTTAAAGAAACAATTTGAGAAGGCCATTAATGACATGACATTTTAGGAAGGAACAATGAAGACAAGACCAAGAGAGAAAAAAACTGGCAGAGAAACAAAGACTTTTTCGGCAATGTTACTAATCTTTATTATATCACAATGGAAGATACAATAGATGTGTCTGGATCCACAAAATGGACAAAACCAAGAGAAAACGCTAATCTCAACTATGGAAATGTCTCTGATGTGAAACACTGCTAATGGGGGAAGCGATTCAGTTGTAGTGATGTGGAGTAGGGTTATGAGAACTTACGTTTTTAAGATCTGCTTAATTATTTACTTCGTATCTTAAAGGCAGAGAGAGGAGAGAGAAGAGATAGCAATCTATCTTACATCCACTGTTTCATTCCTCAAATCCATACAACAACTGAGCCTCGGGATAAAGCCAGGAACCCCAAACTTTCTGTGTAAGTGGTGGGAACCCATGTACTTGGACACCATTTACTGCTTTTCCAGGTGAATTGGCAGGAAGCCAGATCACAGGCCTAGGAACCAGGACTCAAACCTGCATGCCAACGTGGGATTTGGGCGTCCCCAACAGCAGTTTAGCCTATTGCATGACACTTTCCCCATATGGCAGGCTTCTGCTCAATTTTAATATAAAACTTACACATGCTCTAAAAGTGTATGTGGAAGTAAAAGCAGGAAAGATAACCTATATCACCTCTACCTAGAAGCCTGTTAAAATTTTTCCAAGTACAGAAAGATTTCTCTGATTCAAGAAGCATCCGTTAAGTTGGGAAGGAGACCTGAAACTCAGTTTGCAGAGGTGAAACTAGGTAAAGACAGCAGGCAGTGTTCCAACAGAAAAGGAAAGGTACTCTTAGAATTCTAAGCTATATTCCAACCTATGCCTATCACTTTAATTATAATCTAACCTTCTATTCTATGACCCACAAAAAATGTATTTATCCTGCATTTTCATACTCTTCTTGTGTGGGATTCACTAAGCTCACTTCTGTGGAAGTAAGACACAGAGGATCATAATCATAAAGCCACACAATTTGCATCTTCCCGTAGAAGACTTAACCGAACAAGGATCCTCTCTCTTCATAGAGACCATGCAAGCACTTTTAATATCACGACGTGCTTCAAGAAAAAGTCTTTAAAGATATAACAAACACAATGTGAGCAAACCTCTCTCCAATAATTTCAACAAGATCTTGTTTCCAGATACTATTAATACTACTAATAAAAATAAATCAGCATTTATTGAGCAGCTATAACAAAAAGCTAAGTATTCTATTTACATTTCTGTACTTTTATAAAACTTATTTTCAGAACAATTTCAGTTGAACCTGAGATTGTGGAATGAGAAATTTAAGTGTATGTTTTGTTCACTGCCACCAGACTCAGAGCTCTCCACTTGCATCCTGCCTCTCCAGACATCAAACTAACTTACCCTATGGCATAAAAGTATAGACATGCTCATCATCACAGTGATGACTGATCCTAACTCCTCCCCTGGTCTGTGTAGTCAGAACTCCTAGATCACAGATCAGACCAATCTCATTCTTCTTACTGTCCCTTTTGATTACACCCAAGCTACTATTTTTTTTTGAGGCAAAAGCAGATGCTAGAGGGGGAACAGCATATTTTTGCCCCAGACTTTCGCATGAACAGTTCCTCAAACTAACATGTGCTCCTCTAGGCCTTGCTCTTAAGGATTTCTTTCTATATTATATAATGAAACTATCTACCAAATCATAAACCTTGATCTACTCATCTTTATTCCAGTGTGGATATGGAACTGACACTTTCTACTCCTCAAAACTTATTTGTTGCCTCTCCTAAGAGAATGTTCAATGTGATGTCCTGTTCATCATGATGTACTCCATGTGCAGGAAACAATCTAAGAACAGGTGCATGCTCAGAGAAGATGTGCTTAATGAAAGAAGCACTGGTTTGAATTCCTACCACTACTATGGAACAATAATTTTATTTCCTGTCAAACTGTGGAGGCACAGCAAGATTAAGGACAAAAAAAAAAAGGTTAAAAAGGTTGCTGAAGGTCACACAGTTTTACAATGGTGGCAGATCCACAATCCATCCAAATCGGCCTGATTTTATGGTAAATCTGCTCAGATGCTTTGTCAGGCAATCAATACAATAAACTTATACCTAGGAACTTTTGAAGCACTTGGATTGCAAATTATGGACTAACTCAACACTGGGTTGAAACATAATTAGTTATATGGGTTGCTACAGGGACATATTTCAGTTATTAGTGGTACCAAGGAAACCATTTTCTTAAGGCTTTGTCATCAGACGTAAGCAAATATCATGGAAGAAAACAGAGCTCAGAGATGAATCCACTAAGGAAACTACACATTGCACCTCAGCATCTTCCATGTATCTTAAACTACATGAAAGCATTGTCCTAAGAGGAGCTCCACAGGACAATCATCGCAGGACCTTTTCAATTTTGATACAGGATTTCCTGCCTCAGATCGATCAAATCAGTGTTCCAGGGGGATGAGTCAGGGTACTCCAATTTTTTTGTGTTATTTTTATTTTGTTACATTTTGTTTTGCGTTTGAATCTGTGGATGACTTCCTTCCACAATAAGAGCTATGAACCACTAGAACATTGTGCATACTACCCTGCTTTATGTAGTTTTACTTTTTGAATGTTCATTAATAGCCTTCTTTCTCTTCTATACTGTTGGTTCTCTAACATTTATCAAACAATGCACTGTTAAATGAGCTATACAAATGAAGACAGTAATGTCTATTAGTTAGCAGATATTATTAGTGAACACTCTTAGAAAGATGAAGCGTAATGTGAGTGAGAAAAAATTAAGAGGAAGGATACAAATAAAAGATCGACATTCAAAGGGTAATAAAAATGAGGAAGAAAACACTTCACAAAACAAATTAAGAATTTGTGACTGATTATATTATAAGCTTGCTAACCAATGACAGAGCCTCTTTCATCAACCCATAGAAGGATTGACAAATGACAGACAACAGTGGTTACCTACCACCGGGAAAATCAGGAACGAGATTGTAATCTGTGAAACCACAGTCAGAAGGATCCAGATGCCGACTAAGGAAGAACTCAAAGGAGGTTTGACTTGGAGCAGATTCTGCTTTCTGAAACAAAGAGCAATCTGGAAGGGACAGGATGGTAATTTGAACTTCCTGTATGTTGGCTTCTAACTGAGATTGGTCTCTTCATCAGCCAGGACCAGGTCAGCTTGCTTTCCGTGCCAGTGGAAACCTCTCCAGGTGACCATAGAATTGTCCTCCTCACTACCGTCTCTCCACAAGTGCCAGGAGACGCGAGCCAGAAACATGCTCAATACTGCAGGGTGAGGAAATCATCGCTTTCATAATCAGAAATAGGTTTTTATTTTTTTCTATTTAATGAAGGCTCTTCTGAAAAGACAGACAGTATAACAGTCCAACTTATATACAGGTATAACTATCCTAATTTAATAAGAAAGCTTTTCCCCCTATTTCAATGATTTTTAAATGAAATTCATTGATTTGGAAGGAAATAAAAAGTCTTTATGATTGATATTTTGCAACAAAATGATGCTGTTTTCCAAGGATGGAAATGCTGTGTGCTCAAGTGAGTATTTGACATGATGACAGGCTCAGGGCCCAGTCTCTTTGCCTGGAATCCGTGCAGAACACAAAAGATGAGCTAAGACAGGACTCAGAATGCCCAGCAGGAAGGTGTTCAGCCTGTCACATGCATCCTAGGATGTGCTATCTATCCTTGCAAGGTTCTCCTTTTCAACACCTGTTTCACTTTCCACTCCTTCTTTAAAATAATTTGCGACAGGCCATATTGAGAATGCTACATAAAAAATAAATTATGCTGTATTTTTATTACATTATGTTCTGACAACACGAATTTTACGTTGATCCCATGCATATGACAAATTGAATTTGCTAATGGAAAGGAAGAAGCATCTTCAAGTGGCACATAGAGAAATTCGGTGTTATCTTTTGCTGAGATCTCATCAGTAAGAACCACCCACAGGTCACTCAGATAGTGGAAGTGAACTCATCTGCCGTCTACAGATCCTCACCACCACCCTTGTTGTCGCACACACAGCTTTCTACTAGGCTCAGAAATGTTTATTTATTTGAAACTGACAAAAAGAAAGAGACAGAGATCTTCCATCCAGCAGTTTGATCACAACAGCTGGCTCTAGGTCAAGCCAAACAAAGCCAGGAGCCTGGATCTCCTCCATGGTCTGCTGCTTGGTTGGAAAAGGCTTAAGAACTTGAGCCAGCATCTGCTACTCCTCCAGGCACATTTGTGGGGAACTGGCTGGATCAGAAGAGGGGACTTGAATTTCTACTGTGATATGGGATGCTAGCCTTGTACGGGCTTCATGTGCTGTGCCGCAATACAGACCCCAAGTTTTCTTCTTGTTAAGTTTACTTGAGGTTTGATAAGAATTGAGAAAAATTGAGGTAAAAGGTAAAATAAGGTAGCTATGACAGTGCTCAATTCTTTTAGAACCACCTGGTAATTCAAGTCAATTTCTATTTCAAAGTTGAAAAAATGTATAATTTTCACATGTACTTGAAGCACATTTATGCAAGCAACCAAAAAAAAAAAAAGTTTCAACACAAGAGAAAGAAAATTGCAAAATCATGGAATACAAATAATGTAACCCAGGCCATTACACAGAACTTTATTTCCTCAAGATGTTCCTTTAAAAATTCCCAATATCAAATAAATTCTTGGAATACTGCCTTCAATATGTTCTTTTGCAGAATTATAGTATGAATGAGTTTTTTCTTCAAGATTCTAAGAAGACCTGCAGTAAAAAGACCCACTTCGCTTTTTTAAAAAATATTTATTTGAACAGCAGAACACCACATTGTTCTTCTGCTTATTTACTCTGCAAATGCCCACAAGAGTGGCAGTGGGCCAGGCTGAGACCAGAAACAAGGAATTCTATCCAGGTGGCAGAAAGCCAAGAATCTGAGCCATTACCTGCTGTCTCCCAAGGCACACATGGCAGAAACCTGGAGGGGAAGCCGACACAGCTACCTGAACACAGTAAGCATGCATTCCAAGTGGTGGATTAGCATGCTGAACCTCAACACCAGCCATAACTTGCCTTGGTTATATCTAACATCGTTCATACTCATTTGAGCATAAACCCTGTTGTGTATAGGCGTAATTGTGTGCATGCATGTGTGTGTGTGTATGTCTTGTTTTGAGTGACATATGGGAAGACTGGAAATGTGCCCATGGGATCCATCCAGTAAGAAATACCTGGTCTCATATAAAACAACAGGTCCTGAGGCTAGTAACTTACAGTTCCAGTCACCTGCAAAAGACTTCTAAGGAGCAGATGGCAACAGAGAAGCAGAGCTAGTAGTCTGGACTTTTTGAGATTCTTCTGTTTTCCCAACACCTCCATCCATCTTTCCTGTCCCTTTTCCCCAAGCAAGCTAATGGATTAACCTCAGAACAGAGAGTAGCAGAGGCCAAGACACAGCACTTGAGAATACATTGTAACTTCATGTGTACAGAGGAATAAATCATTTCACAGACATTCTCCAATGAAGCCTAGAAAGAAAAATCATGGACAGGAGGATTTCTCCTTTTGACAGTTATTACCTTTAGCAGATGGCAGAAATACCAATGACAAAGGTAGCCGACTAGTGAAACTTTGAACAAAAAAGAAGACAGGGCAGTTGCAACAGCCCTACACTGCTCTACATTTGACAGGGCTTAACAGACCAGTAAGGAATACTATGATTGTGCCAAATGTCCTGAAGCTACTAAGAGTTTGTATAGCAAGGGACCGCATAAACCAAATCAGGTCAATTAAGAACTGACAGCAGCAGTAATGTTGATTCAATCATCCTTGCTGAGTAGATATGACCATATGGAAGTCAGCAGCACTTATTATAGCTTAGAAACTCCTACATGGTAGCTTGGATGGAATCTTTGAAGACACGGGGTCATCAGAAAATCAAGCAAGCCAGCAGATATTTTGTTTTTCTAATGGAACAAATGGCATTCTATAAAGACAGGTGAGTCCCTACTGAAATGATTTCTGTTGCTCTTATTCATCAGTTCAAAGTTAATATAAGCAAGAGAGACCCAAGGAAAATAATTCCCAGTGATGTATAAAGGAGTTATCCAGAAAGCATAATAAATCTCAATGAGGTTTCTTGATAGGAAAGACATTTTAAAAACTGCTTCCCATGTGCCAGTCATGTATAAGTTCTGGAGAACACCATAAGGAACCATAGAGGATCAATACTTGTCATAATGAAGCCAATATGTTCTCCTAGTTAAGACATTCAATACAATTCTTTACACAACCATTCTCAAAATGTCATGTCTCCTAACATCACTTCTGGGACAAAATAATCTTGAGAGAAGTTGGCATAAAGATTTTTAATAGCTTTGTTAAAGCTGTATCCATGGAAGATAGAAATGGAGAAAACTGATTAAGGCAGCCAACCTTACAGGACAACCCACAAAGAGACAAAAAGGCCCCACCACGCTCACCCATCTCATCCAAAGAATGGGACGCACTGTTCATTCCCAAAGGCCATGGTGAGGATTACCACATGTACATCGCTCAGGAGGGTGTCTGGGGTGTTCAACAGCAGGTAAGCATGCATGTGTCACTACCATCATAATTCTTCATCGCCAATGACCATTGTAATTGGATCAAATGTCACTGTAATCAATTATGTAATAATAATTATAATGCATATTTACTTGGAGTCACATTCCACGGAGCAGTGATTTAGCAAAACTATGGGCAGAAAAAAATTATGAAGACTAAATAACATATCCTTCCTGGTGTTCTTCCAGATCATGTAATACACCCTTCTGGCATGCTTGTCAAAAAGATCACCAGAGGCCTTCTTCATGATGTTCCCAAGTTTGTACACCCAGTGAGGGCCTTAAGCAATTTGTTTAAGCACTAATGGCTGATACTGCTTGATGTGGCCTCAAAATTAAATGAAGAAACATGGAGAAAGGGGGTTGGTACTGGAGCACAGAAGGTAGTTGCAGCCTGTGGCAACGTCATTCCTTATGGGCACAGTTCTGGTACTGGCTGCTCCACTTGCTGCCCAGCTCCCTGCTAATGCACCTGGGAAGGCAGTGAAGGATGACCAAGTCCTTGGGTCCCTATATCCATGTGGAAAATTTGGAAAAAGAGCTCCAATCCTATCTTCAGATTAGCCCAAATCTAACTGGGGAGTGAGCCAGTGGAGAGAAGAGTAATTCATTCATTCTCTCCATGTAATTCTGTCTTTCAAATAAATCTCTACCTTTCTAAAAAAAAGAAACCAGGAGAAAAAAAGTTCTTTCACACAACTGACATTTTTCTGCACGTATAAATTAAACATCTTAAATACATATGTATAGGAACTCTTCCAGGAAGTGTTATTCCTGGATGTCTGTCATAAGAGAGTGATTTCTGACTTGATAAAGTTTGCACTTATAATGTAATTAAATAATTTCCATACTCTTATGCTCTATTAAGACTGTATTCATTCAAGCAATAAAAATACAAAAATAATGATGATGGATGGTAGTGAATAAAGATGGATGATAGCAATAATTATGAAACACTTGATGTTTTAAATCAAAATTATACAGTCCTGTTTGGGAGTAAGTCTACTCTAACCAGTCTATTTTGGAAACAGAAAATATTCCTCTCTTGAATCATCCTTGCTGGTACATTACAGGTGAGTGTTGTAGTTCCGTGGGCTCAGGCACACCTTGCAATCCTGCGGCAAGTGCTGGAGACCACTTCAGAGTTCCTGACTGCTAGCTTCAACCCAGCTCAGACACGGCGGCGTTACAGTTATCCGGGGAGTGAACAGGTGGATGAAATCTTGCTTGCTCACTCTGTTTCTCTCTCATTAACCTCCCCCCTGCTTCCCTGTCACTCTACCTTTCAAATGTTAAATGAACATTTTATTTAAATATATGAATTTATCTAAAACTATAAACACGCTAACGCACTGGAAAATAAAGTCCTGAAAAAATTGATAGAATAAAACAGCCCACAACAGAGCCACTATAAAAAATAAATATCAAACCTACACAGTATTTATTTGCAAGTGTGAAGAAGATGTTAAAGTTATTATTAATGAAAATTATATATCTTCACTGCTCATCCATTACGCACCTGGCTATTACCACTTCCTCAAATCAATAAAAGAAAGAAAGGAAAAATTTCCCACCTCAGAAGCATTAAAAAGAATCACTGCTGACACAATCTACAAGGGATAAATATTTACTAAACACGAAAGGAAATATCAGTCGGCAATGCTGTTCAGAGAGAGGAATCTGACACCACCTGCCAAAGGATTGCCAGAGGAAGCAACCAGCAAAACAAAAGAGGATGTTATGTGTGCATCTACATCAACTCTCAGCTGTGTCATGCTTTGAGGACTGTCCAAAAGCTGGGCTTTCTGAGAAGACAGCCAGAAAGGAACCTGGATACAAGCCCTCATTCTCTTCCCCTTTTCATCCATATCACTACCTGAGCCAGGAGAAAAACACAGGCAATGGGGGCCAGCAGGGAGGGGCACTTAAGCTACTTCTCTTCAGCACTTAGGTTGCTAGGTTTTCACTGACAACCACTAATGGCAGTTTTAAAAAAAGGTGCCTACAAATCTGTACTTCATGATGACATTTAATGTGAAAATGAGCATAGTCAGACACTTGTCCTCCCAAGGAAAGACTAAACAAGTCCAGTTCTCCAATGCCAAGATTTTGATGCTGATTCCTCTGGGTAGCCAAATGGTTCTTTTCCTTTCCAACTCTTAATTGGATGCCACCTATAGTGGCAAATAAATAAATAAATAAATAAATAAATAAATAAATAAATAAATAAATAAAATTGGGCACCCTGTGTTTATTTTTTCTACCCAAACCTTGGAATTTCTCAAAAAAAAAAAAAAATCACATCACTTTCCTTGGTCATTGTTGCTCTAGAAAGCCTAGAGGGAAATGAAGACAAAGGGTACACTGGATGTTTCCTAGCATAAGCTCCCAAAGCCCATTTGATGCTACGTATTGCTTCCCATCTCTTCAATGAGGCTATGACAACAATTTGAATTTAGATTTGATGGGAGTATTTACACGGAAGAAATCAAACATATGCCACACACCACAGCTTTTCTCCCCAAAAGCCAACTGTTAAATGAATACTAGCCAACACACCACAAGTTACAATTCAGTATGGTTGACATGAACCTGCAAACACAAGAATTTTACATGTGTATTTGAGAAGGAGCATGGTGCTCACGCATTGTCCTGCTACATAGGGAGTTTCGAGCTCAGAGCTCACATTAGTCAATATTATAAGCGTTTACAATATGTTCTGAATTTAAAATCTATCTCCATATCGCTGTTCAGTGCTGTTACCCCAAATTAATAGATTGGTAGGCCTGGTAGGGCTTTCTCATGGAGCAATGGTTAAGTGTATAGTGTTTGGACCCAAGTTCAAACCCTAGCTATTTTGCTTACTAAATATATAGTGTTAGGCAAGTTTTATTACAGTCCTCATTCGTAGAATGTGGATAATAATTGCTCTTCAGTGAATTTTTGGTAAGTATTAAAAGAAATGTATGCCGTGCTGAGGAAAGTACTGAAATAGTATTACCTAGTGGTCAGTGCTGTATGAAATATTTGATCATATTGTATTGTCAAAAATGCTTGTTTGGGAGACAAATTAGCAGCTTTATCAACTTTCATGATGTTTAATTCTGTCCTCCTGGGACACAATGCCAAACTTTATTGGCCTAAAACAAAATCTTGATTAATTAATACCCCAAGTCTTTCAGCCAATCTTTATTAAGACTGCCATGGAAAATAATGCCATGAATTTTAGAGAAACAACATGGAAGCAACATTGGTTAAAGCATAGTTTCTAACAATGCAAGAGTTTTTAATACCCCTGGGCTTTTTAAAATATATATTAAATGAAACAAAATATCATATCCTTATGAAACAATCTAACAAGAGTCTTGCCTTGACTTTTAAAGATAATACGCTGATTTTGCATGTGCGTAAAAATTTTTTTGATCCTTGCTTTAGTCACACATGAATTGAGCTGGTATGTGCCAGACATTTAAAGATAAAAGCTTCTTTTCTTGCTTTTACCCACCAGTTTTCTTATTTCAAATATTTACTATGAACCTGTTAGTTTTGATATGTACTCTCAGGATACAAAGATGCACAGAATTATTCCCAAAGGAGTCGTTGTCATCTCATTCTTAAATTTCTGCCTAATAAGCAAACTTGACTGCAGTATTGCTCACTAAAGCAAACCAGTGACTTCAATATAAATTTTATCCAGAACCCAGGAACTGTGTTAAACTTAGCCTGAGCCATTGTCCTAGCAAGAAACTGCCACAAAGAAAGGATAAACTTGTATTATTAAGCCTGTGAATAGAAAACTGGGACTGTGGGGGCTTAGATAATGTGCAATACCTATTTCAAAAATATGAAGGATTATTACTTGAGAGATAGCTGCCATATGTTCTTCACATCCCCTGAGGATACACAAAGAAAAGCAGAAAAAAAGTACAACTCAAATGAGAGCAACAGGGAATTTGGATAGTGATTTTAAACAGGACCGTGGAGTAACAACTGCTACTAAGTTACAGAATACGTTAGCAGCAAACCTTGTGAAAACATTTTCTCAAGGATTCTGAATTGGGATACATTGTTTTCCAGTTTGTTTCATCACCTATCGTTCTATTTGTATTGATGAAGAAAGAATAAGAAAAAAAAGCCATTTATTTCCTTTCCTGGGATGAAACTCTATAAATACAAGAGCACTATGAAAGACATTTCTTTTTTTGCTTATTTATCATCCTAGGTGCTCTCCATTTTCTTCTTTCTCTCAAGATGACCCCTCCTGGCCTCTTTGGTTCTAAGCCATCTCCTGTTCTACAGTCTGCCTCATTTTCTCAGTTTTTCTAACTGCCTCCTCCTCTTTTCATGATCCCTCATTCTCCTAGTCACACATTCATCGTGAACATGCCATACCTTTCATACACCCTTGTCTTTCAGGAATCATCATATCTTTTCATGAATGCAAGTGTCATTGTGAGGTGGCTAACTCACAAATCCACAAGTTGAGTTTAAAACTGTTTTCCAAACTCCAGTTAGTTCAGGATCTCCTACTGACTCAAGGGATTTTCATTTGGCTTTCTTGCCACAGTCTTCAAAATCATCTAAACTCCAGGTTTCTGCTTTCAACTCCCTCCCTTGACTCTCTAAATATTTGTCACTGAGACCTTCCATCACTCCATGTAGCTGTATTCAAATTTAGCTTCCTTTACCCTTCTCCATGCATGACCAAATCCAAACCCTGTATTCAAAAGGATATGTGATGAAAGAACAGAAAAGTTATTAACAATTGACAAGTCAATATTGACTCACTTGTCAATAACTCCTCTGTCGCTTTATTATTGTCACACTACTTACTTCTATCTTCCCCAAGGTTCTCTAGAAGAGCTTACAAACACATATGGAAAAAACAACTCAGTTTTTTACTGAAGCATTCAGGCATCCCCCAAGTTGGCCCTAAATTACTTCCCATGATTATCTACCCTTTGAAATCCCATATACTTCAGCCAAAGTTATCTACTCTCATACTAGGAAAGGTTTGCCTCTGACTGTCTGCATGAACTTACCCTCAAGTATGATTTGTTCCTACCTTATACAATACTACCTCCCATCAGGCTCAAAACCCTTTCCTTTAATTATTCACAATAAATAATGATTATCTTCCTCTGACACACTTCTATCTGTAAAAGTGAAATTGCTCTTAATATATATGACCTTAAGCCCTCACTTTTTCTTGAATGTGCTTCGAAAATAAAACCATTTTAAGTTAATTTCAAATAATTGCAAAATACAAATTCATACATGGTTTTAGTCTCTTCACTAGAAAGTGTACGTCCACAAATCTTGACTGTAACTTTTCCATTCTTAATTCTGACCATTGCTTCTTTTTCTGAGTCTTAGGCGCAGTTATAAGCAAAATTCAACATACTTAATTTTGTCCCTCTCATTTGACTTTTTAAATTTTTTTTAAAGATTTATTTTATTTTCTCTTTGGAAAGGCAGACACACAGAGAGAAGGAGAGACAGTGACTGTCCAATGGTTCACTTTTTAAGCAGCTACAATGGAACTGAAGTGATCCAAAGCCAGGAGGTAGGTGCTTCCTCTGGGTCTCCCATGAGGGTTCAGGGTCCCGTGGTTTTGAACCATCCTTTACTGCTTTCCCAAGCCACAGCAGCGAGCTGGAAGGATGTGGAGCAGCTTGGATATGAACTGGCACCCATATAAGGATTCCAACTTATAAAGGTAGGGATTTAGCTACTAGGGCTATTGCTCTGGGCCCTTGACTGTTTTTTAAATATCTATTTTATTTTAATTTGAGAGATAGTATTACAGAAGGAACAGACATAGAGGTCCTTCAACTGTCAGTTCATTTCCCAAATAGCTGCAGCAGAGCCAAGCTGAAGCAAGGAGATTCCTCCAATTTCCTACACTGGTACAGGGATCCAAAGACTTGAGTCACCCTCTGCTGCTTTTCCAGGTCACAAGCAGGGAACCAGATCAGAAATGGAGCATCTGGGACATAAATTGGTGCTCGTTTGAGATGCTGGCATCACAGGTGGAAGCTCAGCCTAGCCTACCACAGTGCTGCACCCTTGACTAATGTTTTACTCAGTCATTCCACTCTAAAACCTATTTGGTTCCTATTACACAAGCTGAAAAGGAAAAAAAGGAAAAAAAACTGAAGATAGTTAGGGAGATTTAGGGGGAAAATAAAAGGAACCAAGCAACGAAAACAGAAGAAACACAACTCCCCATGGTCTTGCTTCCTCTAAATTTGACAATTCAAATTATTGTGACCCTTCTCACAATTCAATCCACATTTTGAACAATTAGTCAAGAAAATTACGTTACATATCAGATGCTCTATGGAGATTACTCCTCACTTTAAAAATCTGTAAGTCAAACAGTTAATATCTTTACCTTTACATTTGCCCATTCAAATGACCTATTTTGATGAAATCAACAGCTGTTCAATTTCCAAACATTACAGTCAAAATTTCGAATGTTAGTTCCTGGACTGCTACCTCTTTGGTTACCTTAGCTTTTTCAACTATATTATTTACCTTTCATTAACACTGAACAAAATGTCAAGCACATCTTTCCATTATGGCACTGTTATCTAGAGAACAAAGGAGCATTCCCATTAAACTCATCAAATGCTAATACTCCAAGGGGGCAGGGGCATAAGAAAGCTGGGTTTTTTTTTATTCACAAAATATCCTAGCAGAATGTCCTTAGCTGTTCACTACATTGTATATTCTGACACTTGTTGGTGTATTTACAATGTTTGTATTGGGAAAGGAACTGATAAAAGGAAAACAGCCAAGTTCGGAATGTTTTAAATTTATATTACACGTTGTCAAAATAACTTAAATATATGTGGAACTGAACGTTTGCAATTCAAAATAAGAATACATAAAATAGAAATAGAAATGCATCCATTTCACGTACACCACACTAGAAACAAGTTATTAGGACATCCATATTCTACCAGACTCACGGAGAGATACATGGCAGTACAAAGGAATATCCCACTGACAGAATTACAGTGAAAAACAATAATCTCTAAAATGTAAGAAATGCTGAATACTAAAACTTGAACAAGAAATTTACAGTATCAATATTTTAATTTTGGTATAACCATGATTTTGATATTCTAATAGTGATTCTAAATGATTAGTGGATGATCCTAGATAATTAATAATCATTAATAATGATTCTAGATAATTAGTTAATCCTGGGTAATTAATGAATGTGAACTGAGAATGTATTGTAGTAATAGCAATGTTTCCAGTTCTTAGACAACCCAAGGGAGGTACCGGACTTGGTAACTGCTGAGATAGGCAATCTAACGTGTGATATAAAGACATCGGTAAAGATATTGAAAGAAGAAAACAGCAAAGCATGGATTAAATAAAAATCATTGGCATCTGACAGAGGGATTATATAAAAAATTCAGAAGAGGAAGAGACTGGTGGTTAATGGGATAGTCACCATTACCTCAGGAACCACAGACAGCACAGGACTCAAAGTGAGGTCTTTAGGAATTAAAAACTCTTAAATCAGAAACAGAGGGCAGTTTTTATGCAAATCTTTTAGAAAAGGTATGAAAATTTGATATATCAAGACCTGCAAATCCTCCCCAAATACAGAAGAAGTTGTATATTGTACAGACCTATGCGATGGCCTATCAAAATAGAGATGAGTTTGTATATTCTATTAGTATTGATAAACCAATTGTGGGAGGCCATGAAGATAGAAATAAAAAAGACAACACAGCATCATTATTAAGGCCACATACGCAAGTTGAAAACATGGCTTGTGTCTTTGTGGATCCAGAATTAACAACAGTAATGATTCACTGATTTCATCCTTTGATATCTACAGTAAGTTATGTAATGAGGGAAAATAAAATGCAGAGATTTCATATGTAAAAAAAGAAAAAAAAGAGGAAATGCTGTGGACGAGCCATCTGTAGTTGCCCCATCAACACTCAGGTGCAGGGGCTGGCACTGTGGTGTGGTGATTTAAGCTGATGCTTACAGTGCAGCCATCCACATGGATGGTCACGTTAGTCCCGGCTGCTCCATTTCTAATCCAGTTGCATGCTAAGAAAAAATGAAATTCACATATAATTTTTCATTAATATCCTTTGCAGACTGTGTCAAGAAATGTAAGCCGGTTATACAATAGAAAAGGAGAGTTCACAAACACTGTTTTTTTCCTTTTGTTTCCCTCCAGGCATTTTGCAAAAACAACACATTGTGAGAATGTGCATACACACATATCTGTGGGTTGGAAGGTATCAACACTTAGGAAAGACTAGAGATCCATCACTTTTTAGTGCAATGACAAAGGTATCCCTGCAGGTTTCTCACAATGCCAAAACCTATGTCACTATATAAGTAGAATATAAGATTTTTCTCTCATTTCTTTGTTTTCCCTAAGGGCCTGCTGCCATGGAGAGACGGATGGTGTCCAGTGGCAGGGAACATGCAGTCTGCTTCGCACTGCCCGACTCAGGGAGTCCCATTTGTCATTCCTAGCACTGCCCTTTGGTGGGAACTTCCCCTCACGGAACCTGGCTTGACTGCTCCCTGGATGGGGAGTCAGGGTACAGGACAAGAGACATCATTCTTCATCAGTCCGAAAGTGAACTAAAGGATAAGAAGGGGAGAGAGAAGGAGCCATCCATGACTGAGCCTTGATTAATTATGTCTTGACAATGACAAGAAATGTAGAAGACAGACCAGAAAGGTTAAAAAAGAAAAGTAAAACAAAATAAAAAAACCACAACTTTATAGCCTCCTGCCACAGAGTAAATTACTGTGTCTTAAATTAGAAAAAATATTTCAGCACATCAGATGTCTTATGGGTAGAAATTGAGAAGTCAGAAACTATAAACAGAACTCAAAAGTTGTAGGTTTTAAAAAGCTCAATCTATCTAGCAGATGTGTTAAAAGTCTACCTCTAAAACGAAAGCCAGGTTTAACTACACACCTGTCATCATTATCTGAGGTGCCTTCTTTCTGAACCGATCATGACAAGTCACCGTAGACAATACACAGAAACACCTTTACATCTTGGGTCTGACCGCCAACTCTGCCCTCACAGTAGAACTCCAAAATTCCAGCTTGCTCTGGGGGGTCAGCAGAAAGGGGAGTCCTCTAAAGAATGTATTGGCTTCTCCTCATATTATGCAGTAGCATCAACTGGCTTCCCAACTATTCAGACATAAACTGCCTCCAGCTACCTTGCGCTGTGCTAGAAATCCCCAGAAACAGAATAGTTCTTCAGGTCAGAGAATCTTGCTCCCCAGGACTGCTCAGTGAAACCTTGCATATGTTCACTTGGAAGTTCTAAGAACAAATTGTGTCTACTTCACAATTTAGCCTAAGGCAAGACGAACCCTAGTTCCTTCTGGAAACACGAGTAAACATGAATCTAGCACTTCTGCATGTCCAGCTAAGGATATGTATGCCATCATTTGAATTAGCCTAACAACCACTAGAAACTATGTGTGATGAAAGACAGGAATGCTGGGAAAATACACACAGAAATCCAAATCTGGGAAAGGTGTGCTTTTCCAAGAACCCTGCCCTTAAAAAACAAGATCGCTTTATCTCCCTCTGAAAATTGCCCTGATTGCTCTGGGCTGTGAACTGGCATAAAGCTTGGGGAAGGCTGAAGCATCTGTGATTTTAAAAGTGTAAAGAGTTAATCTTTTTCATTCAAATACAAGCTTGTCTCATCTGGATTGAGATTAATCACATCTGCACTGTGGGAAAATGCTGCCCTAGAAACTTCTGACCCTGCTTTAAGAGACACTGATACTCAGAGACAAGAATGCTGCACACGCGGTAAGACAGTCTCATCATGCCAGAAAAACATAACAGACAACGTTTTACTCATTCAGGACTCAATGCTCCAACATAAATTCTCCAGTCACATCGGACTTTTTTTTTCCTTTTCTATATCAATTTGTTCAAAATATCCCCAGAAAAAATGTGATTGAACTAAGTTGCACAGACATTCCCCCACCCACTCAGTTATTTTGACTATCAGAAACTCAATTTCACATGAAGGGAGACTTCTCCATGATTCAAAATGTGTGCAGGGCTTACAGGTATTGACAAACATTGCTGAAGTCCTGCAGAATTAAAAGCAGACTGCA
The DNA here is from genome assembly GCF_030435755.1 of Ochotona princeps. Lineage (NCBI taxonomy): Eukaryota > Metazoa > Chordata > Mammalia > Lagomorpha > Ochotonidae > Ochotona > Ochotona princeps. The sequence goes on from NC_080857.1 coordinate 15,244,824, forward strand.
GCATAAACCTACCTAGAGTGCATGAAAATGTGATCGACACCAAGATTAATGCAGTGACAATATAATTCAAATTGAAATAAATAAGATTCCAAGATACTCTCTTGCTTGTTCATAGTTCACACCCTGTTTCTTTTTACCATATCCCTTATTCTGTGACACTGCTAATACACTGCTAAAGGTGGGAATAAATCTTTCTACCCAATCTTTTGCTGTGCAGTTTAAAACCAAGTCAGATGCAGAGGGTAAAATCCATCTCTTTCCCCGTGGTGCTCTCTTTAATTTACATTCCCTTAAACCTCACCACTCTATTATTTAGATGCTACAGCCTGTTCACATTATTGTGACTCTTTAAAAATATTCTTTATTCTCTGCAATACTTTTCAATGACAAAGCCAAAGGATAGGTTTTTCATTTTATCTAATTCTACAAAAAATGCCTCACACACCACTTTTCTAAATGTGCCAATACCATTCATGAAAGGACACTCCTTGTAACTGGGAGGATGAGTGAAATTCTCAAGTTTGGAGGGGAATTCAGGGATGGATTCTGGGAACCAAGGATGTGAGGCGACATGTATGCTTTTCAGTGTTCTTTCACTACGTTGGATTGGAGGTTGAATAGCACCACACTGGCAAACAGAACACAATTCTGTGGACACGTACTAGACAAGATGCTGAAATGACCCCTATGTACTTGCATCAGTGTTCATTTTATAGCATCACACACTCTATCTCGGGATTTCCAATCTCCAAAATTTCCTGCTTAAGTTTTTCAAGGTAGACAATAATGATAGAAGGGACTGCAACAATGTAGTAAATTTTTACCCTATGTCAAAATAATAACAACCAGAATGGTTTTGACTGTTTCCCCGACACCTATACAGATATTTAAATGCTGATGTCTTACTCCTACTGGTTTGCGGATTAAGGGTATAGACTTGATATAATTACCTATGTGAGAGGTTGGTCTCCTGTGGAGGTGCTCAGGTCACTGAAATCATTCCCTCCAAAGGTGGTTCTCAGGAAAAGATTCAAGTTCCACATCCTGAACTGCAACTTTCAAACTGTAAGCTCAAGTAAATCTTTTCTTTCCCAACATGTTGTCAGGTATTTCTCTTAAACTAACAAAACACTAATAATACACCAGGTTGAATGAGCATGTTCCATTCTGGGGTTTCATAGATCCTGTAGCTGCCTCAACATCTCTCTCTCTCTCCCCCTCTCTCTCTCTCTCAGAGTTTCTTTGAAATAACATTTTTACCTGTTATGTGAGAAGGCAGCCTCATGCTCTGCAAGGAAAATAAGACATGTAACAATAAAACACAACTTCAAGGACCTTAAATGGGGCACATCAACAGTCAAATTCATATTAAACTAATTACTGGCTGTATTGTTTGGGGACAAACTTGACTAGAGTCTTAATAGATTGCTCTAAAAATGGTTTATTGCACGGTTTCAAAATTTTATGCCTGGCAAGTTTAAAAAAGCTGACAATAATTAATGGCTATTGTTATCACTGTTAGGACACAGGGAAAAATTTCATTTTGTTTCTTTTATGCCATCATTCTGCAGTTTATATTGTTCCCTCTGTAGTAGACAAATTATGGCAAGACCTCAAAGTAAGTGCATATACAGTGATTCAGAAAGCCAGATTCTGGACTGATATCCAATGTTTCTATTTTCTGACACCTTTAAGACTACAGAGGAACATTCAGAGCAGCTTGAACAACCACCATCAAAGGCTACTTCCCTCAGAACTTCCATGAGGCCACGCTGTAAACAGTCTATCTTGGCCTATCATGCATCTCCAATCTACCACTGCTCTATTGGCCATGCCTTTGTATTTTAACTTATTCTCACTGTTCAACTTTTGAGTCGGCGTCTGACTACTGTTCTTGTGTTAGTTTCTGAAATACTAACATAACATCTACTGCCTATTTCAAGTTTCTTGTGGAAACGATCCAGTAGTATATTTCCAATTGCAGTAAAGCCAACACTGAGTCTTTCACTTAAAGATCCTAGGAAAGTCAATCTGGGAGCTATCTTCTGACCTCTTTAGATGTCTAGTTGCTAAGCCAATGCCAACACTGGAAGGAAAGAAGATGGGAAGTTCTCTGGGGCAAGTCTGCACAAGTTTGATCTAAGTTATTATGGGCTCTATTTTTTTTTTAAAGATTTATTATTGGAAAGGCAAATTTATAGAGAAAAGATCAAAGAGAAAGAACTTCCATTCACTGCTTCACTCCCCAAATTGCTACAATGGATAAAGCTGAGTCTATCCAAACCCCAGAGCCTGGAGCTTCTTCTGGGTCCCCACGTGCATTCAGGGTCTCAAGAGTTTAGGTCATCCTCTGCTGCTTCCCAGGCCATAATCAGGGAGCTGGATGGGGAATGCAGCAGTCAAGATATGAACTAGTGCTCATATGAGATCCTGGTGCTTGCAAGGCAGAGGATGAGCCAATCAAGCTATGATGCTGGATCCCTATTATGGGCTCTAATGTCTTAGATAATGTGCAGTTTTTCAAAGTGCAAACTGAGACATTCAGGAATCTTTCTTCAGCATAATTTCTTCATAATGCCTATGTGGATTTACTCTCATCAGTTTCTAAATGGCTTAGAAAAAGATTCAGATGAGAAAGAAGAGATTTATGATACACCAGTTCAAACTTCACTTTTCCCTATCATTTATTGGTACTGAAAACTCAATTTTGGAGATGCGTAGAATAATTTCCCTTTCTAGGAATTCTCTCGATAGGTAAGTAAAACAGTGATAGCCTTTTTTGATCTATGACCTTAGAGTACTCAAGGACAGCAAAGATCATCAGAACTTGGACATTTACTTGTAACAGCACATCAGGTCATAAACGCAGTCAAATGCCCAAATGACCCTATAGCATTCTGAACTCCAGAAAATAACACTCTTTAAATGTTCATTAAAATAAGCAAAGACTAATCCAGACATGCCTATAGTCTAATCTCTTTAAAACAAATTTTATTTGATTTGTATAAGTTAGACTGGAATTCTCATTTCTTCAACAACTAGTTCTTACAATGTGTCAGGAGTACTGAAGAAAGAATGGATATAGAGGAGGAAGAGAAAAGAAAAATCTCTCAGTTAAATGAGAAAGCTGATATGCTCATGACTTTCAGTAATGGAATAATGACATAAATGAATTGTTCAATAAGGATTACGGGCCTTTTCCACCTCATCTGGAAATGTCTTTATGACAAGAGTGTTTACTCTTTTCTTTTGGAAACAATGGCTGTTGCACAAAACACTACTGCAAAAGCCATCACTGAAAATTATAGGGAAACCTGAGAAAATCAGGAGATGAGACATTATTTCTCTACAGAGGATTTTTTTCAGGAAATGTCCAATATAGCCCAACTTCAAAATGCAACGTGCTTCCTAGTCATAACTTACACCCAAGCAAAAGGAAATTTCCTAATCCAGACAGAAACACTGTGGTCAGGGAAATCTTTCTCCAGGAAGAGACAAAGCACAGGATAATGCATTTGGATAGATACAACAAACCTGTCTCCTTTGAATGAACGGAGAAACATGTTTTTATTGTTACTATGAGATGGGTGATATATGTATATAGCTGTACAATTCCATACTATGCATAAAGCCATCTTCTGTGCATTTTGTAAAGAGAAGCAGCACAGCTTGCACTGACTAATGGACTAGTAGCAACATAAATTGCTTTACAAACCGTTCCTTCTATCACAGATGTTTAATCTGTAGGATATGAAAACACTTCTTAATAGTGTGATCTGACTTTTTTACTGAGATTTTTGGACCTGGCATGATGGCTCAGTGGCTAACTCCTCAGCTTGCAAACACCGGGATCCCATATGGGCACAGGTTTGTGTCCTGGCTGCTCTACTTGCCATCTAGCTTCCTGCTTGTTGTCTGGCAAAGCAGTGGAGAACGGTGCAAAGCCTTGGGACCCTGCAGCTGTGTGGGAGTCCGAGAAAAAGCTTCTGGCTTCTGCTTTCAGATTAGCTCAGGTCCATACATTGTGGCTACTTGGGGAGTGAACCAGTGGATGGAAGATCCTTCTCTTTGTCTCTCCATCTCTGTCACTGCTTTTCAAATAAAAATAAATAAATTTTTTAAAATATAGTAAAGAGAGAGAGAAGCAGGGAGAGAGGGAAGGAGAGAGTCCTTACCACATTCCTTGATTTTGAAGCAGAATCATTTTTAATTTATTACTAGATAGTACAAATATATGGCCCTCTTGTTATTTTTTTTGTAATGTTGACCTAAGTTGTGTTACAGTTCATTTCTACAAGTCCAATTATGAATTCCTCCATGTAAGAAGAAATTTACTTCTTACATGTACAAGAAAACCATGTACAATACTAAAAATTATACCGGTGTTTCACCAAGGTTCAACCTGAATTCAGCTGAACAGAATTGAGTTGTCATCTTCACGCTGGGAAACATTTCCCCAGTTTCCACAATGTGCAAAGCACTATATTAAGAGATACAGTAAGTGATACACACATAAAGTCATGACCCAAGTTCTCAGGAATAAATAACTGAGTATCATCCACTGAGATCTTCAGTTTAATCCAAGAACATTCTATTGCTGATGTGGTTGAGTTAGGCAGCTAGTTCAGGGTCACGAGCTTGGAAGTCATTCCCTCTCCACCGAAGTGTTCCCTCCTGCCCACTTGTGACTCTCACCTATCACCTGAGAGGGGTGGTATTGCATTGTTGTGTAACCACTCCTCTCACAATTCCTTATAAAGGCTCATGGTAAGAACAGGTTCACTCTCCTGGTTGTGTGCTTCTGTTGCTCTGGCACTCCCCAGTACCTCTGAGGACAGGTATCCCCTGAGCATGGCCCCTGTGTGTCTGTATTCCTCACCCTCTGTTCACTGCTTGGGTGGGACAATGAAGATAGCAATGCTAAGATGTTTTGTTTTTCTAATCTGTGTACTATCCAGAGTTCCAGGAAAGGTGAGGCCTAGTAGTAGCGGAATGTGGGCACAGAAGCCAGGGAAAGGTGAATGTCTGCAGATCTGTAAGTGTGCCCAGGTTATTCGTTGCATGTCTCTTAGGATAATTTATATTGTTGGGGAAGCCGGGACATAGGTCTTCAGCTGAAGAAGCTGATGAACTTCAGGGTAATGACCATTTGTTCCTCTTGGGGCTATGATTTATTCAATTGTCATATGGACTTGTGATTTGCTATTTCTGGTGTCTCCTATTATCACCAAGCTTGGTTAATAAAGACTCGTTAATACACCTTGGATATGTCTGGCGTGATCTCGCTCGCACCCCACAGCACTAAAACCTCAGCAGGATTTTGCCATAATATACCACTTATAAAAATCTAAAGGACAATAACATATGTCACCATGCCTATACATCATTGAGAGAGATTAAATCCTGAGAACTTTTCTGTTATGAAGGTAGACCTCTATGGTAAGTATTGAATTATTCTAGGGACTGATACATATTTACTGAGAACCTAAAGGAAAACCTCACTGAATTGTTTTACCTACACATATTGCTTCCATAAAATGAAGATAGGTATATGTTTCTTCTCATTGGTATATTGTAAGAATTATTATACTTTTACTAATTATTAATTGTTAATAATTATTAATTAATGGCTATATTTTAAAGAATTAATATACTTTTAATACTCTATGTTATTTCGTAACGGGCGGGAGAGCAGAGAAATCTTTCACCTCCTTAGAATGTGTGTGGAAGACATTAAGTATAGCCTATCAAGAATAACACAAGTAACTTATATAGATAACAGACTCGAATCAGGATTAGACATTAGCAAAACTACAAAGACAAACAGGAGAATCAAGAGCGATCCTGACAACCTCTTAACAGGAGGTCATATGCACAGAGCAGGGGGAACCCCAGAGTGGAACAGGAGGACAGGAGGAGGCTTGTATCCCAACCCTGGAGACTCCCGGATCCTCACCTAGGACTATCAGTATGGGCACCAAGGACTATATCCCAACTGCCAAGGACCACTGGGAATTGGACTGCCCTTGTAGGCCAAGAATTAAATAAAATAATGAACCTAAACTATTTAGTCCAGTACATGGAATAATAATACAAGCAACAATATAATGTCTTATCACTGAGGAAAACTCATCAATGGCACTGAAAACTTATTTATCTTTTTTGAAGAGCTGCTCCAACTTTGCTCACCACACACTGTGTTGGGATGATTCAAAAAGAAATTATTACTTATAAGCTAAAGCACTTCCAGTACCACATTTGGGGGCTGTGGCCAGCCTCTTCACATCTAGAATGTTCTAGGTGAATGAAGCCTGTAGTTTGAGTTCACTAACAAAGCAGAAAAAATGGTAACAAGGGAACTTTATCAGAGGGAATCTGTCCAGATGTTTATTTCCCTTCACTTAGTTCTACATAACATATAGATCAAATGCTCAAAGCTATTAGGAGCAGAGAAAAATGCCAGAATCGATGCTGCAACGCATTTTGCGCTTGCCCTGAATTAATGCTTCTATCTCAGTGTTTTTCCTGATTTAACTTCTTGTTAATGGCTTTAAACGTTTGATCTATATCTTGTGCCAGCTCAAATACAGAAAAATCTACATCATGGATTCCCTATACAGTCAGGAGGAAAAGAATCCACTACACCCACAGAGAAGACTAGAAAGTTCTGAAGGTTTGAGTACCCTTTGCTTGGAAAGTTATCTTTAGACAAGGATGCCCTCACCTCACAAAACAGAACTACCATCAAAGTAAGAGCTTTCAACGCTCAACAGTAAATAAACAAGAGGCCCTTAGTAAAGGGTAGGAATCATTTGGAGAGCTGATTTATTTTTCCTATTCTCTACCCTAGGGACAAGATCTGTTTGAATACTAAAATCACAAGATCAACTTTAGGGTCTTCAGATATACGGCTTATCATGACAAGCACAATGCTCTCCAAATTTTATTTACTGAGCATGTTAACAGGAGCTACATGCAAAGAGCGGTACTCGGTTAAACTAGTATGTCAAGCATAGCATATTAGCCATCTTAAATATACAAAAGATACACTTGAATGTTGAAATGCATGGAAAGCAGCACAAAAAGAAACAATATAAAAGTTTTATATCACCTTATATTTTCAAATGAAACACTTTTTTAGGCAATGCCTTCAAAATCCTGTGGAATTGTTATTGGCAACTCCATTGATTTCACGCTGAGTCACTGAAAAGGAACAGAATAACTATCCTTTACTTGCAGCAAAATGGTATTCTAGTCGTCATGTATTAGCACAGGCACACAGAAATCTCAGGAGATGGTACAGTTAATATCCTCACTTTACAGTACCACCAGCTTCTCACTCAGAAATACAGCCTATCAGCGGAGACACCTATATGTCAGATATAGTGAAGTGTCTGTGTGTGTAGTTCCACTCTGATTCCAGTTTCCTGCTAACACACAGCCTGGGAGGTAGCAGGAGATTGTTCAAATGGATGGGTTTCTGCTACCCACATGGGAGACTGCAGTAAGTTCAAGAGCCCCTGGCTTCAGTTCTTGATTCAAGACCATTGCAAGAATTTGGGAACGAAGCAATGGATGGAAGCTCTCTCTCACTCTACCCCTCACATAAATCTTTAAAAATAAATTAAAAATAACTAGTCAAGGTCAGACAGGTGGCAAGTAATAGAACAAACCCCATACATATAGAGTGTTAGGAAAATACCAGAGAGCCCAGCGCAGTAGCCTAGTGACTAAAGTCCTCCCCTTGCATGCACCAAGATCCCATGTGGGTGCCAGTTCTAATCCTAGCAGCCCTACTTCCCATCCAGCAACCTGTTTATGGCCTGGGAAAGCAGTCGAGAATGACCCAGTGGCCACTTGGGGAATGAAACAAAGGACAGAAGATATTCTTCTGTCTCTCCTCCTCTTTGTATCTCTTTTCAATACAAATAAAATTAAAAAAAAAAAACAGAAATTATTTGATTCAATTTTGGCTGAAAGATTTAAAAATTCATCTGAAAATGAGGAAAATGTATTTTCATCTAGAAAACAGTGTGATCGCAGGTGGAATTTTCCTCTGATGGTTATCCTCAGCTATTCATGTCTCTTTCCCCCTTTCCCGAGCCTTTCATGCGAATTAGGTACCGCATTATTTCAATCTTCTTTATTGTGCTACTCAGGTTAGTATGTGGGAGTAATGTCCTCAAATAAATGAGTGTCCATAATGAGGCTGGGATTTGTAATTACACTTCATATTGAGGAATATTCAGTAAAGACACGATTAGCATACATGCATAAAAGGAGAGTGGGCACAGGTTTCCTAAACGTGACTCTCTGAGCAGGATGATGGAGAACTAAAGCTACCACCCCTCGCTGGCAATCGTTACCTTGGAATTCTCTCACCTCCCATCCTTTTCCACAAATAAGCATAAATCATTTTCTTGTGGGGATTCCTTTCCTCATCACTTTCTATTACAATTTAAAATATATATATATATATATTGGGCAGGATCCCAAAACACTGGAGATTCCACATTTTGTTTGGGCTAATTATATCATCTGGCCTGCCAAAATGGCTTCATCAATGAGCTTGTATTACAGGAGCATTTCTAATCAATTTTTGATACTTCGTTAAGGGCCTATTCCATATTTGAAGGATGTTTATGCCCGAAACAAGGAAGGAGAATACCCTTCTATGTGAAGTGTAGGTTATCAGCACTCTTACCAATCAAGCTTATATCCCTTCTCACCTTGACTGGTCTGACTGCTTCAACATTCCTTTGAATTTATGCAGAGATTCTTGCTAGCTCTTTGGACTCACATTTCTTCTCAGTTACCACCATCATAAACCTGTTGATCATAATGGCTTCAAAATTATAATGGACAAAAAATAATAATAATGGGTAGAGCTTTCCACGTGGTAAAAATAAAAGGAGGGGAAAAGAAACAAGATTCTACTGCAGGTAGGAAGTGAGTCTTGATGGTGGGGGACACAGCCACTATACAAGCACAAATCATAAAAAAATAAACATTTCTGAGACTACAGATTAAAATCGGTCTCATGAAAACTTATGCTGTTGTGGTACTAGGTGTCACAAGAGAGAATGGAGGACAGAACGATTCAATCAACTACTCCAGTCATGTGTCGACAGTGAAAACCTGGGCAAACGGAGCCTCGAAGGTAGACTATGTCAACCACTGGATTCTGCAACGATTTCATCGTGCTGTCAATGGCAAGGTTGGCAGTAATTCATAACTGTTCAATTATCAAAACCACTTGAGCAGGACCCTTGGAGCATGCCCCACATCAGGGACCTGGGATGGGTGGGAGGCTGGGTGGGGGGAAAAGCAATAATGCGGAAGCAATAGTCTTATCCACTTTCCTGTAGCCCTTGACCCTTTGTGCCCCAATTAACTATGTAAAGATTGTCAAAAATAAAAAAAAAAAAATTGAAAATTTAAGAAGAAAGAAAACCTATGCTGGAATTTTGAAAAGTTTTACCTTTGGAATGTCTCATTTGTTAACTTAAATAAATGCATATTTTTCAAAGAGCATGCAATCACAATTTCCTACTGTTCTTGTTTTCTAGGCATCTGTGGGATACATGGCATTTTACTCATTTCCATGGCACTGATGTAGGTTTTGGCCCCTCTTTTCAACCATTAAAAAATACTGGAAATTAAGGTCACATGTGGCATAAAAAATCCACTGAATCATGTTAGCTCCAAGGCAAGGACACGATAGGAGAAAACACGCTTAAGTTGAACAAATTCTAATTCAACTATTTAAGGAAAATATGAAAAATAGAATTATAGGGGAGGCGAACTACCACTTCAAACAGAATATCATTTTTAAAAATAATTTCAATGATTTCCACGCAAATGAAGCCATTTACAGATTTTAATGTTTAAAAAACATAAAAGACTTAAGTGTATAAAAAAAGTAGATCAAGAGCAAGATACATCTTAGAAACAGATGCTTTACAAACCCAGCATAAGACAGAATACAGAGACTACAGACGAGTGGTGTCTCTTCTAACTACATGCCTCTGTGTCTTCTATGAACTGATATATTTGGGGCTTGCTTTGTGGCACAGCAGGTAAAGCTGCCCTGTATAACACTGACATCCTAGAGTGCGCCAATTTGAGTACTAGATTTTCCAGTTCCAATCCAGCTCCCTGCTAACAGCCTGGGAAAAGCATCAGAAGTTAGCTCCAGTCCTTGAACCCCTGTTACTCACATGAGAGCCTGGAAGAAGCCTGAGCGATGTTCCTGACTTCTGGCTTCAACTTAGCCCAGCACCTGGCCACTGTGTCCATTTGGGAAGTACACCATGGATGGAGGAGCTCTCACTCTCATTCTCTCTCATTTCTGCTCTCGGTAGACAGGAAGAGACTGAGTATAAGCGAGAGCGAGAATGAGAGAGAGTTCATTCTTCCATATGGCTCACTCCCCACATGGCCACAGTAGCCAGGCAGGTCTAGAGAGAAGCCAGAAGCCATGAACACCACTCAGAGCTAGCAGTTGGCATGTTTTCTTCTGCCTTTCCAGGTTCATTAGTGTAGAAGTGGATCTGAAGTGGAATAGCTGGCGTTTACACCAGCACCAATAAGGGATGCTGAGATTGCAAGTAGTAACTTAAACCATTGTACCATAATGGCAGTTCCATACAATTTTCTTTGTTTATTAGGTTCCAGTCTCCTTCACAGTTGAATCATTTTGAATCTGTTTTTCAAAATTATTTTTCCATTTAAAATGGGATCACTCATTGATACTACACTCAAAAGCAGGTTATTGGACAAGTGAAATGATTCTATAACATACTTCAACGAGTCTCTTGAAGAATCCATTATTTATTATGAATAAATACAATTTATTGTATAATTCTTCACCTACTGCCTCTCAAACCTACCAGTATGTAGGACCCACAAAGGTAAGGGCCATATGTAGCCTTAGTATCAGCAGTTAGAATTTTACCTTCACACATTGCAGGTACTTAATAAGCATCAGTAAGGGAAAGAAAAAACAGATGAACACTGCAACACCTGATAGTTACATCAAGAGGACCATGATTATAAATAAGAGTAAAAGCATAACTTGAAAATGTCAGTGAAAAAGTCTTGTCATTCCTACCATAACTCAATGATCAACAACAGCAAAGTCATAAAGGAAGTTATGCAATTTCCAAGTCATTTCCCAGAAACCAAACTACCTAGTTAAGACCCTTTAAATGTAAGCTATCACACCACTGTATATGTGACCATCAAAGAGAATGCACACTTTTTATTGATTTCATCAAAACAAATATTTATTTCATGTATATATTTACAGATTAAAAATATTTACAAAAAGTTGGAAAACTAAGTATTTCTTTCTTTAAAGAGAGACCCTCTGGCATATTTCATTCTCCTGAGTAAATCTCACCCCCTTCCAATTTCGTCATAAATGTTATTCCACCCTAAATATTTAGTGTCCTCCACATGACCCACAAAACAAACTTTTATGCTTACAAAATTGCATTGGGAAAGGGAAATCAACTGATCATAGGGAAAAGGGATAAAAGTAAAAAGGGTGTGTAGGAGTCCTCAGTGGCACTTTCAAGTTTTTTTATGTGTAATAATATTAAATAATATCTTTTTAAAAACTATCATATTAGAGAAAAGAAATGACAGATAAAGATCAAACATTGAAAACAGAATCTCGAGTTCAACACAGTGTTCCACAGACACATTTAAAATTATAGAGACTTGATTTTACTTAACAGTCTTATCCTATTCTTCATTTTGCATATTTATTTCCTTGCTTTTGTGCGAGGTAAGAATTCTAGTTTTTGGAATTTGTGCCAACATAGAATTTCTTTACTCTCAATGATATTTCTTATTCACATTCTTTCATCTTTGTCATATAAAATATAAACTTCAAATTACAATAATAGGTAGTTGTGCCACCACACAAATATTATGAGAACTGAGACTTCTGGCATGAAAGCGGGACCACACATGGATAAATATGTATTATTGTCATTTCTTAAAATATGAAAAAGAATCCACAGTGTTTGATAATCCTAATTTTAAAACATCTATGGTATCTGCTGTGAGCTTGTAGGTATGAACTAAGTTCAGCAAGTAAACCCATTAAAGATTCTATTATGTAAGATACACCATGCAGAGTAAGCACTCAAGATGAGGGACGAGGAGAAACAAACAAAAAATAGCAGTTAATTCTGAATGCAAAAAACATGAGAGCTAATTCAATTTTTATTCAGTAAAACATTACTCTTCCTCTATTTCTAGTACCCATGAAATTACTGGAAAATATGTACTCTAAAACCTTGATATTCACCTTTAATAAAACATTCAAATATTTCCCACTTGCACTTTTTTTGTTTTATAACAGGGGAGCGGGGCATGGGAAATGAGTACATTGATTTCTTCCTAGAGACTATGATTTCAAATTTCAATTAAAATGAAATGAGCAGTATGTTTATCACTACACAACAGGCTGTAGGGAGCGGCAGCAGGCCCTCTATTGCCATGGCAACTGGACTACATTGTCACGGCTACCTTGGTGCTACATGTAATTGTCAGAGTGTGAGCTAAACTGATAATTCACAATCAATACCCCATAAGCTACAAACCACATGTTGAGATTGAAAGAAAATCAAGAGAAAGAGAAGTGATTTATTATTATTTTTATAATTGTAGTCTGGGACAGACACTGGTTATTGTGGCAATCTATAAATTTCACTGGAATGGAAGGATAGCAAGCCTCGATTGAACTACCTGTACTAAAATACCTCACAAGGGCATAAGAGCCTCAGATGGTGAGGAGTACTGAATGAGCATGAAACAGAACAGAATGCAATAGAAGTTGTGGATGGGTGCTTGGAAAGCCACCGGCATTCTGCTTCAGGGGAACAGACCAATTTGGGAACTTAGGATAAAATCCACTGTACAGTGCAGTTATTTGCAAGTAGCAAATAACTGTGCTCTCTACAGATATGTCTAGTTGGATTGCATGGGAATAAAACAAAATCACCAAAATAACACACATTTGCTAGGCAGACCTTCCTTTTTTCATATATATATATATATACACACACACACACATATATATATATATATATATATGGCAAGGCAGTGAAACAGAGGAGGAGAAACAGAGAGAAAGATCTTCCATCCACTGGTTTACTCCCCAAGAGTACGCAATGTTCAGCTGAGCTGATCCAAAGCCAAGAGCCAGGGGCTTCTACTGGGTCTCCAGCACAGGTGTACTGTCTCAATGCTTTAGATTATCCTCTACTGCTTTCCTAGGCTACAAGCATGGAGCTGGATATGAAGTGAAGGAGCTGTGACACGAACTGGCACCCATATGGGACACCAGCACACACAAGGCAAGGATTTAGCCAGTAGGCCATGTTACCGGGCCTACTACAGACTTTCTAAATCACTAGACAAATGACTCTGAAATGTCACTGTACCTGAGAATCACTTGGGAGTAGATGTGGTCATGGAAATTGCTGGGCCTATCTTCCAGAACTTTAGACCCATTGCATTGTGGGAATCCAGAAAGTTTGCGAACGCTGCTGGTCATTGGATGACAAGTGGAGAATCATCACCTGACAGCTACTTCAGCAGAGATTTCTGATCTAATCAACTCATGACAGTCTTTGTACAAAATGATTAATCATGTAGCTCAAAGACCATGAGAGGTTCCTGCTGACACGGAAACCATGTGCCATCTTGAAGATGCGTTCTTAGTCCTTAGTCCTTATTATCCATGGAAGCTGTTTTGTGCTTTCTTGCTCTTCGTGCAAGTTCTCAAAGTTCATGAGAAAATGGAGTTGAAAGATGAGGTTTTTGGCATACACAAAAAAAGTTCAATTGCATGCATTTACTTTTTATAAAACTCATGTTCCATGAACTTAGAGACATGAACACAAAGATGTGAATGTCTTGTTTTTTCTTTGTGGGGGGGGGTTAGGATCTGATACCTGCAAAAATCAAGAATGAACAGCATGACATTCGATAGCGTAAACGTTGCTGAAACCACAGAGAAATCGGCAACTGAGGTATGAAACAGGCCCAACAAAAGAGCATCTTCAGCAAGTAAAAGAGGAAGTGAAGCTCAGAATAGGCTTCTGTGCCTCCAAGGCTAATCCCAGGCTCGTTCTGGAAGTAATGCTAAGACAATGCTAACCTTCCAGCACAAAATAAGCAGAAAGAAGCTACAAGCTCTGCGTTTGAAGGGTCCCTCACTGAAAACATTGCAAAGCAGCAAACCACCAAGGTAGGTGGGGCCTGAACAGTGAGATTAATGACTTAGCAGCAGGAAGCTGCTGACAATGACATTCACATTACAGCACAATGTCACTTTCTCTCTTACTTATCAGTCTCAGGTACAATCCTGAAGCCAAAATATGTATGCTGTGCAGAAATGTCAATAAAAGATGTGCACTTGAACATACATAGATACCCACAAGAAATGATGCCACTCCAAACAGGATCTGACAGCTTCTCCTTAAAAGGTTTCATCTATTTAACCTCACTCATAATGTGAAACATGGAGAAAAATCACAAATATGATTCAAATAATAGCAATAAAATAGTGATAACACCATTTCAACTAAGACTGAGATAACAATTTTATGAAAGTGTTGTTCCTCTACCATTTGAGACTATGTCTGTGCAATAAATAACAGAAGAGAGACTCAGACACTTCTGAACTCACAAATGAGCTTGCCATGTGACTACAAGTGATTGATAGATTTAAAAAAAAAATTGAATCTGTTGTAAGTCTTGGAACAGAGTGGTGTCTCTCAAAGTGTGGTCCCTGGATCAGCAGTAGCGACATCATCTGGCATTTCTCCACAATAGAAATTACCATGCCCCATCCCAGGCCTGTTCCATCTGGACTCCTAGGGCAGGAAAGCAGAGATTCGAGTCAGGTGGAGTCTAGCACATGAAGTGGAAGTGCCAAAAGTTGAGCACGTTCCAATAGAATGCCTGTCCCTGCTCTCAAAAACTAGCCTTGACAGAAATAACCAAATGGTCACTTTCTGGTAATATACTTTCTAGAAATCAGGGGCTTCAAACTAAGGGTCAAAGATAAAGAATATCTAAAATTGTTAAACTTTATCTTTTACTATGATCTTTTATCTTCACACTTGTTTTTAATCTTGACAGGCTTCAAAAATCAAAAAAAAATAATAAAAGAACCATTTTCTACAAATTTTATTACAAATAGCTAAGAATACTATTTTTTTCCTATTTTTGTTGTTAAAATTTAACAAGGAAAGGCCCAGTATGATGACCCAGTGGCTAAATCTTCTCTTTGCACCTGTGAGGATCCCATATGGTGCTGGTTTATATCCCAGTTGCTCCGCTTCCCATCCAGCTCCCTGCTTGTGGCCTGAGGCAGCAGTCAAGGATGGCCCAAAGCCTTGGGATCCTGCACCCATGTGGGAGACCCTGAAGAAGCTCCTGGCTCCTGGCTTTGGAACAGCTCAACTTTGGCTGTTCTAACTGACAGATGATCTTTCTCTCTGCCTCTCCTCTATGGAGATCTGCCTTTCTAATAAAAATAAATAATTCTTTTTAAAAACTTCGGGAAAGATCCAAATGTCCCTTTCCAGAGACAATTCACCTACTCCTCAAATGCTACGGGATCACATTTCAAGCACAAATTTATTACAGGACACCTGAGAGAGTTTGTTTTAGCCAGTGAAACAGTTAGCTCCCTGACTAGGTTTAAATCATCCCTTGGAAACCCTAGATTGTAGCATGGTAGCCAGGCAGTTTCAGAAGACATTTCCCCCCCCCCCCCCCACATTCATTAAAATTAATTTGTGCATTTTATGACAAAAACTTATCAAAGCATTTTAGCTGTGAAACTAACTGAATAAATATCCCCACATTTAAAGAGATTATTTATTTTCCTCTGAGGGCTGATAAAAGTTCTGATGGCACATTTTCTAATTTTAAAACCATTTTCATTTCACACTTCTGAAAAACTTGAAGTCAGGAGTGAGCGGGTGGGTCTGCTTGAAGTGTGATTCACACTTTATGCTCTCTTCCCCTACAGCTCATGCATATTTATAATGCCAACCAGACTTCAGGTTTTAAACATGCCAAAGAACAAGACTATTTTAGAAGATAATAAATAAGTGTGCTGCGGTTATGTAGCACTTTCTGTCCAAAATAACCACCCTGTTTACAAATGTTAACTCATCATTTCCAAAGATAAAGTAATAGATAAGTAAGTCATCCATATTTCAGCATTTTCTTCAAATTGATGACTTTTTTTTTAATTTTCTTGGACTTTTCCAATGGCAACTTTCCTTTTTACCAGATTTATATGACTTAATTGTTAATTCATTCATTCCCCAATTTATCCATCCACTACTCACCCAGCATTTCTCTTTGTCAAGAAATATCATTACAGGGGCCAAGTTGCCATCCACTATAGCTGTGGATTCATAGGTTTATCCTTGGCACAGCCCTTCACTCTAGGGGCAATGAAAATGCAGCCAGTGAACAGAAGGTTCTCTGTCTCCCCTCACCACACACACATACATATATACAGACACTCCTTCCCTTTCTCCCTCTCTCCCCATCTCTGTCTTCAAACAAAATGAAAATAAACATGTATAAAATTGTAAGAAAATACACTATTACAGGAATCCTGTGACCAAGTTAATGAGAGGTCAAAGGTTACAAAGGGAGGCCATCTTTCTCATGGGTAGAGACTCAGGTAAACCAATGATGATAAGAAAAGTACTATGTTAATACACAGATAGAAGAAAGGAGGAGTATACCCATAACTTTTACTAGATAATTAAAAATATATTTGAGGTCAATGACTTTTTAACTGAACCTGAAAGCACAGGATGGAGTGACTGATGTTAGTGAGACCAAAATAAACTCAGTGGAAACAAGCAGTGTAAGAAGTTCCAAGGTCAGATCCAGTGCCTTGCTATATTCCTAATAATCACCGGAAAAAAAATCTGTAAAAACTTTAAGGACTCATAATTTCAATTTTCATTTTATTGCATGGGAGGGGTGCTGGCATTGTGCAATAGATTAAACAGCTACCTGCCATATCAGTTCAAATCTTGGCTGCTTCATATGATAACTGGCTCCATACTAATGCACTTGGGAAAGCAGCAAAGGATGGCCCAAGTGCTTGGGGCCCCTTATACACACATGGGAGACCTAGAAGAAGCTCCTGCCTGCAGGATGGCTCAGTCCCAGGTGCTGTAACCATTTGGAGACTGAGCCAGTAGATGGAAGACCTCTCTGCCATTTCACTCTCTTTGCACCTCTGCCTTTCAAACAAATAATACTAATTAAAAAAAAATTGCAAAGGTGAAAGCTTCTAGTGGAGAGGGGCAGATGCAAAATTACCTGGTAAGAACTGCTGTGAAAAGAGTTTTTACCGTTAATATGGGTAGTCTAGTCTCTCATTCATACAGCTGACACTGATGTCTCAAATGTGCCAGATCCTACACTGAGAACCAGATGATGTAATTGCTTCAAGGGAAAGTCCACCGACTTGCATTGTTTGGCTGTTTTTGTTTTGCTTTTGTCTTCCTTCAGTTTGCAAACTCCTTAATGGAAGCAATAACACCTCTTTTCCATGCAATCGGATGCTTGCCTGGAGCGCTACTACTGTGTTGTGCGTGCAGGATACGTGCCACCAATGTGTGCTGATGACACTTGGTTTCACAACTACATTGTTTTGTAATTTAGCCAAGGAAACAGAGAAGTGTTGTGATTTAAACAGCACATCATCCCACTTTTCACTGCCAGCAATACAGCTCAGAAGCCACAGTTCCAGAAATGGGAATCATATGCTTCGGAAAATTCTGGGATTCAATTCTAAGTAGAGCAGCCTCTTCCACTTTTAGTTAGCTGACACTTTTCAAGTGTGTTTTTCATGCATTGGTGGTTTGCGATGTCACATAGAATCTCATTATCCCTTGTATAGATGTGATTCATTTTCTTAAGAAAGAAAATGTGCCACCTACTTAAAAAAAATAAAGGGATTGGTGTCATGGGACACTGGATTAAGCCATTGCTTGTGACACTGGCATCCCATATCACAGCGCAGGATTGAGTCCCAGATGTTCTATTTCCAATACAGCTTCCTGCTAATGTGCCTGGGACCCTGCCACTTGTGTGGGAGACTCAGACGTGGTCCCTGCCTCCTTGCTTCATGTTGGCCTCATCCCCAGCAGCTGCAGGCATCTAAGAGTGAACCATGGCTGGAAAAGCTCTCTCCATCTCTCAGTCTGTTTCTTCCTCCCAGGCTCTGTCAAATGAACAGTGAATCTTTATTCAATGATACTCAATTAATTGATTGGAAACAGGAACTCTCCAGAGATTACTATCCATATTTTTATGAATAGTCAGCAAAGATATTTAGAAAGAATTGGTGACCACAAGAGAAAACTTTTTTTTGTCCTACATTGGCTACATTTTTCTTTCTTACTTCAGCCCTTTTTTAATTTCCAATAAAAGCTGGATCCTAAGATATATTATTTAGGTACAAAACTAAAATGGGAATTCTTTTTGTCCAATTGAGAGTTTAATTTTAAAATTTAACCACTGTTTCACATTTTGATACATTCAAGTATAGATATTACATACACACATGTACTAATTTGTCTAGTAGGCAGAGAAAGATTATGATATAATTATATTGTGAGGGAAAGGAGGATATATGGTTATTGACATGATTGATTTAAAGAAGTAACATCTATGACTGTGACCAAATGATATGACATACACACAGTTTTAATATTCCCTATCACTTCTTCAAATAAGGAAAAAGCACAGGATAGTTGTCTTTCTGGGTATGACTTCGCTCACTCAGCATAAAATGTCCCCACGCCATCTCCCTCCAGAGCCTCTCTTCTCCTCTCCCTCCCTTGGCATTAGCACCTCACCACCCTAACTTGTCTCATTCTTACACTCTTCTATCAGTACATTGACAGTACATTGTGGAAACTCCCTGAAGTCATCATGTGTGCATCAAGATACATCAAGTCCATTTTCCTAAATGACTACATAATACTTCTTGACAGGAATTTATTATAATGTATGAAACAATTTCTTTTTCCATTTGTGAACATTTACTTAACTCTTTTCATTTTAAAAATTAATACAAACTCCACCATTATACATGTGTATTTACATGCTTATGGATTCTAAGATTTTTATTTCAGCGAGATAAATTTTTATATTTAGAATTTCTGTGAGTATACTGTAGCCCAGGTTGCAACATCTCAGTTTTTTTCCGCTTCTAAATCAGCATCATGGGTTAGGACACTTTTAAATTTGTGTCAACCTGATGAATATAAAGTAATATCTTTTTAGATTTACAACTCTCTAACTACTAAGGAGGCTTGGCTTATTGTCATTAGTTTAAAAGTCATCTGAATTTTTCTCCTGTGAATTGTTGATTCATATGTGTCTTGACTGTGTTACTGGGTTGTTTTCCTTGTGTACAATTTGCTAACAGTTTATGTATAGTTTAAGCATTAACTCTGTCTTCATTTCTATGGTAGACTCTGCTGGTCACCTACACAGAATTATCTTTCTCTCCATAGCACAGAACATATACTAGATTAAACAAAAATTACAGACTGCAGTCTTTCATAGTTAAAAGCATGGATTCTTATTAAATTTCATTTTTAATCATTTTAGATTTTTTTAATATATTTAATGAAATTTTTCTACATTCAGTTGTCCCAGGTAAGGATAAAATACTCTCCCTTTTTATATCTTTTCTCTCTCTCCCTTCCTTCCTTTATACTGGAAATAAACACAATAAGACCTTTTAAAGACATAGAATGGATATGAGGAGGAATGACACATGATCTCTTTGCACTGTCTCCTTGATACTACTTTTTCTGCTCCTATACAATGGCAGGTGACAGACATCCAAGTAGTCCAAACTTGGGGTCTATTGAACCAGAACTGAAATGCTGGGCTCCATAAGTCTAGATTGCTTTTCTCCTAGCAAGTCATTAGCTCTTCATGGAAATTTCCTCCAAGTGTTTCTTCATTTAATCCTTACTTCCTACATAGAAGCATACAGAATTAACACAAATGCTAAAGAGAAGATATTTCAAACTATACCCCCACCAACAAAAGAGGTCTTCCTGTGCTCACTGTGCTATACTTTAAACTCATTTTAAAAAAAATTTTTAGCATGGGTTAAGCTAAATATCCTCCAGTTTTAGATGCACTCCAATATTACATGCATGTGTATGTAGGTGTATGTGTGTATATTTTTACTCCTGAAAAATCAGGAGTACTATATTGTACTATATTGCTTGTTGAATTTTACTCTAATTGGGATTATTTTCCATGGGGAAGGGGAAAAAAAGTCAAAATACAACAGCTAAAAAATCCACTTTGCTCTCAAGGAAACAAACTTATAACTCAGACACATGGTCTATTTATCTTACTTATAACTGTTTCCACACATTCATATTAACTACTAAACGGAAAGGGAGACAGAAAACAAACCTAGTTTAATACACATAAGCATCAAACAACATCTATGAGCAGGCAGACATTTAAAAGCAGAACCTACATTTGAGTAAAATTCATCTTTGGAACCCCGCTTTGGGTCCCCATGATCATGCTTTTAAACCAGAGTTGGCCTGGGATCAATTAGAGATTTGATTATTTCCCAAGCATGGATAGTATCTTTCAGGGGTCTTAGCTGTATCAAATAAAAAGAAATGGAATCAGACTACAGCAAGAGATAGGGACTAAACCATAATAATTTCATGATTTCTGGGCACTTTATTTCCATCATTTTGTGCCTACAACACATCTCTATTACATTAGCTCCAATCCAATCCCTGAATTTGGGGACAGCATTCTCAAGGTAGACAGAACAAACATACTTTACCTTCTTCTTCCTACTTCTCCTTTCTTCACTAGAGCATCAAATAAAGACCCTGTGTCAAGGTTTAATTTAGGTCAGGATTAAAACATTATCCTGCTTCTGTGCAGGGAAGGTCACTGGCTGCTTTTATGAAGTATAATGCTGAGGACAGAGGAAAGCCTTGTAGAGTGGGGTTGCTTCTATTAATTGGCCCCTATGTGAGAACTCCTGTGTTTCAAGGGTTGCTCAGAGCATTATCTGCATTTTCTAACTTTTCAGAAACACTCTTTGAAGAAAAAATATTCCCCCCTTGAGAAGAAAGTGTTTTGAGATGTGACAGTCCTTGCTTTGCCATAGCACCAGAGCACTGACATGGGCAGTCACCATGGTTGGAATCCCAAATGCATTAGCTGGGGTCAATTTAAGCCCTAGAAAATGACAAGCTTCCCTTGAAATCCTACTCTCAAACCACTGTAGGGATTAAATCACAATAAATATTCTTTTGAGATACTTGATATTACTACAGTGGCTAGATTCTGCATATGCAGAAACAAACGTACAGAAATCTATGAGAAATCTACAGTCCTCAAGGTCAAACCATTCCTCCATAAAGTAATTTAATTAATGTGGTTACCTCGTGGTTTCCCCCACATTATTCAGCGATAGAACATGATTTTGCTTCTGAGTCTATTCCTTTAAGGCTCCAATTCATTTTAAACACATCTGTTAATACATATATACTTCTTTCCTGACAGCATTTTTTTCTTCTCTGTGCATAGCACCATTTGATCTAACTATGCTTGCATGAATGTCTAGCTTACTTGGAGTTGTAGAGCTTGAAAGAAATTTGAAGAACAACTCGAACCTTGAATTTTGCTCATAAAACACCAACTTTCAGTGATATTAAATCATCTAAGACACACTGTTACCCTTCTGCTGGGTCTTTATTCTTCCTAGCTGTACTCTGAATACAGACTATGCATCTCTCTCTTCCATATGGTTTCTAGGTAGTTTCATCCTATAATTGTTCACAACAGATGTTCAGCAGATATGTATTGATTAGAAGATTAACACCAGGTTTGAATCAGGTAAAGTTTAATATAGTATAATCCAAACATGTCTATTGGGGTGGGTGTTTGTCAGAGCAGTTAAGAAGCCACTTAGGATGCCTATATCCTACCCTGAAATGGCTGAGTTCAGATCCAAGCTTTGCTTCCAATTCAAACTCTCTGCTAATACACATTTGAGAACAACAGATGGTGACTTACGTACTTGGGTCTCTGTGACACATGTGGTAGACCTGGAATAAGTTCTAGATTCCCAGTTTCAGTTTAGTCATGCCCTGACTGTTCTGGCAATAGTGGGGTGAAGCAGTGGAGAGAAGCTCGCTCGCTTGCTCTCTCTCTCTCTCTCTGTGTAATGTCTTGCAGAGAAATAAAAACAAACAATTCTGAATTTGTTTAAAGTTATATAAATCTTTATATATCTATAAAACACATAAAAAGTGATAGGACAGATGAGAAAAGCAACTGTTGTCCTGCAGCTTGCAATGTTGCCGAAGAGCTAAGACATATTAGTTTATGCCTACTCCAGCTAAAGTTACAGATGCCATAAATACATTTAGCATTGATCTCTCTTGCTTGTTAAGCCAATTTTATTATTAAGAGTGTTTTATTAAATCTCAGTCTTTCTGGAATAACATTATTTTTTGGAGTGCTTTGATGCCCCCTTTATATGAAGCAAGGACCTAGGTTTCCGTATGAGAATGGAATTTGCCTTGATAAATTGTTACATGAAGCCCTGCAATATGTTTCTCCATCTGTACCACTGCTTGCAGACAGTATGTACCCATCAATGAATTCTGACTGAAGAAGACAGTTTGCAAAACTTCTGGAAGATGATTAGTATCACTAGGGTATCTTGAAAGGGAAGAATGCTCATCTCCTGCCCACATACAGGAAAGACAGAAGTGGCAAAGAGTAAGAATAATCATCCCCTAAGACAGAGAAATGAGAAATCACAGTGTAACCTTTGATCATTTCCATGAGCATGGAGTTATTCATTGATGTAGACAAAAGGGGCATCTGGCCACCAATGGAATGGAAAGTCAGAAATTGTACTATCATGGAAAAGTAGATAACAGTGAGTGGATAGAACAACTAATGAATAATTGTTCAAATGCACTGACAATCCACGTAAGATCTTCTGTGACTTTCACAATTCATGGAAAACAGCAAATCCTAGAGCCTACAGAATGCAGAATGTCTTCTGTATCTAACTTTCAGTTTTGTGTGTAAATAGAGGAGGATAAGATTAGACACATGCAGGCTTTACTCTCAACTTTCAGAGGATAACCAATCTCATATCTCAATACATGTTTTCACTTCACATTACCCTGATCACATATTCAGTCCAAACTAACAAGATCATGGCAATCTTAAGTACTTTACCTGAGATGCTTCTCTGTTTAATGTCTACCCTTCACCATATCGATTACTTAATAACACACTTCCTTGTGCCATTAGCTTTGATTGTATATGTATTTTCCCTTGAGCACCTTAATATTGAAGGAAATAAGATAAAATTAATTTATAAAGAAGAAATTATCAGTGTATTTTCTTGGTATGCATTAGGTACTTAACAAGTATTTGAAAAAAATTGGTCATCGATCAAAAGGACTTTGTTGTTATTCTGCTGATTCTGCAGCTGATGCTTTAATGGTAACAATCATATGATCACCCAAGGCCAGAGCATGTAAATCGGCATATGTCTAAGGCTGGGGGGGGGGGCGGGAACAGAAAGCATCTGTAACTCAATCAGGAAACACAATATTAAGCAAATCAGCCATCAATCAAAAAAACTGATAAGCACTTATTCAATCCATGTTCTATGTTCGATATTGTCCAGATAACACAGAGACTGTGGAAATATTGATAGTCTCCACATTCTCTTCACTTCAAGGAATTTTTGCTTTCATGAAGGAAGCAAAATAATAAAACAAAAAAACTCAATATGCTACAGTTCACATACGAAATTGTGTGATATATTGAAATAGAAGCACAAGAATAATGTTTTTGTGATCAGGAAAGAGAGCCAACTTTTGAAGTTTATGTCATATTCACAAAGGTAGAGCATGGAGTTAAAGAGACTCTAGGCTTCAGGATGAACACAAAGATGAACAAATCTGTACTGATAGTGGAACAGTAAAACAACCAGTGTGGGTAGAATGGGAGGGAACAACAGGAAAGCAACATCGGCTGTCTGTGGTGAAATTGTACTGTAAGTAATCATCATGATATCTGGAGAAAAATGATAGAGAACAGTATAAACACCTTAAAACTTAAGCAATAGTATATACTTATCCCAATTTCAACATGTAATTAACACACATAAGCAGAATCTCTGACACTTTTCAAAGAAAGCAAAGACTATTGCATTTTCTCCAGAGAGCAAAAATCTTATAAAATGCCTTTTGTGTTTGGAAATCTAATATGTAAATGCCAATCATCTTCCTCTAATAACCAACCTTACTGCAAATACTCTGAATCAATAGTTTGACAGGGTCAAGTAGATGACAAGAAAGACCTGTTTAAGATGCAAGGAAAATATGTCTCACAGCCCTATCTACATAACTAACTATCCTACACTATCCTACACTACCACCCTCAGCAACAGATTTGCTCTCCTCGACACATCTGGCAACAATGCAGAGAGATTGGGTGTTAGCGTGAACTACTAAGGAGCAAGCAAAGTCCAACACACTGACAAGCTACAGAAACCCCAAAACACTGGGTATTCAGATCACTATTACTTGTCATTGCTTCCAGTTTAGCCCAGATGGCCAGTCCTGGGCTACTCTTTCAAACTATGAGAAAGCTAAGTACTCCTGAATGCGAATAAGAAGGGGATGTTGCGAGCTGATCAATGCTGGAAAGATGAGATGCTGCTAATACTTGCTGTATGTGCACATGATGTTGGCTGGAGTAGGTGGGGGAGCAGGGAGTTTCTGGCAGCTACAGAAATAGGACTTAGAGGTCAAAAACAACTTATACCTTAGGACAGGAAAATTCTGCAAGATGAGAACCAGTTCTGTAGGTCTACTGGTACATAGTATTTTCTTACTAAGTAGAAGAAATATTAGGTGCAAAAAAAGAAAAAGTCTGTCGGGCATAACAAAAAATCAAGGCAGTAGAACAGGAACAGGTATTATTGTGCAATGGATGATACCATCACCTATGACTACAATTTCCCTTATCAGAACACTAGTTCAAGCCCTGGATGCTTCATTTCCAGCTCAGCTCACTGCAAATGTGCTTGAAAAGGCAGCAACACATGATCCTCTTGGGTTTCTGCCAATCATGCAGGAGACCCAGATGGATCTATTGGCTTCTGGCTGGCCTGACCAAGCCCAAGCCATTGTGGTCAGTTGGGGAGTGAACCAACACATCAAAGATTTCTTTCTCTTCTTGTGTTTCACTCTCTTACCATCCCTTTTTCAAATAAGCACATGAATTATTTTAGAAAAAATGTAGAAGAGATGAGAGGTTGGTTTGATTGGGAATCTTAATCACACATTGGCCCTTCTGTGTAGGATAGATGCTTTGTGGAGGGTATTAGATGAGTTGGTTTTGCATCCTCGGTGAGAGAGGCTCCTCACAGAAAACAGCACCATGGAGGCTCCAAGAAGGGGGAAACAGAGTCCAGAGGGCCCGTAAAAGAAATCCCACTCTTCATCACCTCCTTTCCCTAATCTTAGTGACTCACAAAAGGATATTAATTCTCTACAGTGGTCACTGATTTCCATAAACAGATTTGCTGGTAGACTAAATGTGGGAAGCAGGGTGTTATAGGGAGTTCTACATAAATAAATAAAGTCCTTCAAAGCATATCTTGTTGTTACCATCAGCACAGTATTCACATCTTATGAAAACAGCTCATGCTGAAATGGATAATTCTCCACTTTTGTCATAAAATGCAATGACCCTAGTGTTAAAACAGTAACTATATCATTAAACTGCTCATTTGGCCTCAGCATTTGTCATAAGGTATGAGTTAAAAACATAAGAATTACAGTGAGCATTTTTTAAATCTATGCCTTTGAGCTGAGTGGAAAAATTTAAAGCAATCAATATTTTCAGAATACTTTTTTTTGCACAAAATATCTTTACACAAAAAAATCTTTAGGTGATGGGCCAGAGCCATGGTTTAACAAGTAAAGCTGTCACCTGCAGCTCTGGCATCTCTGTGTGTGCTGGTTGAAGACCTAGCTGCTCCACTTTTAATTCATTTCTATGTTAATGTGCCTGGGAAAGCAGTCGAAAAATGGAACAAATGCTAGGGCACCTGATATCTACATGAAAGACCAGGAGGAAGGTCTTGGCTCCTGACTTCAGACCAGCCACACTCACGGTATTGTAGCCATCTGAGAAGTGAATTAGCAGATAGAAAACATCTCTCTCTCCCTCTATCTCTCTGCAACTTTGTGTTTCAAATGCATAAATAAATCTTTAAAAGAGGAAATCTTTCGGTATTCTGTACAACAATTGTGAATGTCTGGATTAGACCAATCATTTTGCAGACAAGAAATTAGAATTTCAGTAGATGTAACATCTTGAACTGTACCAAGTAACAGGGACAAGAAAGAAGATATGATGATAGATATCTGAATACAAAGACTGCCCCTTTCCAACACTGATTCCATATAACTTTTCTTTTTATAGAAAGTCAGTCAGTGGCAATTTTATTAGTACTTTGGTCTCAGTACTAAAAACAAAGAATCTTCTTAATATTTGGGTCAAGAATAAGTTTTTCACTCCTCTGGACTATTAAATAAATGAAATGAAATGAAACTATGAGCATCCCCAACACTTATGGGATGAGATGAGATTCTATACTATATTTTAGTTATCCCATTCAAAAACCTCAAGGTCATTATTTATGATGAATCCCTTCTTTTTATAGACAAATGTTTAGGTGGCTCACAATAGGAGCTTTGGCAAATTTTCCCACTTTAATCAATGCAGCAAGAAGAGGGAGGAGAAGAGAGAGGAAACAATCAAGATGGATGTGGCAGTGATTCAATTAGGTTGGACCCTCAAACTGGGAATGTGCCAGCTTGATGATACAGTCTTTATGCAGCCTGTTAACTGCTCAAGATTTCTAAGCAACCCCTGCCTATTGCAAGGAAGAAACTTTCAGACCAGGCTAGTGGCACAAGAGGTTCTTTGAGCTCTGCCTATACGTACATCCCCAGGAAGATCTATTTGAAAAAGACTTTTTACCCCCCCCCCAAAAAAAAAAAAAAAAAAACTCTAAAAGGAAAGTCAACTGGTACCGGAATTACAGGCAATTGGAAAAGAAACTGTGAAAACGGCATTTGATTCTAAGACTGCAGCACTTAGAACACTCTCTCCCTGGTCCCCAGTTGCACTGAAATGGGAATTTGTAAATCATTTTTAATTGTCTTATTAAACAGCTTAGAGTGCAGCAATCAAAAGCGTGTGGCGCTATGAGACCTAGCATAACCATCAGGCACGCATCAGCAGCCAGCATAATAGAAGTTGCAGGATTACACAACCAGTTATGGCTAGCAGGAAAGGTAGTTTGGAGGGAAAACAGTACATGGATGGTTCTGAATAGATGCTGGTCTCAGATAATATGAAATCTGACATGGATGAAGGGAAAGAAGTCCCCTTTTAACTTATACCTATTCATCAGTGACAGGTAGTTGAATGACCACACTGGGGGAAGCCAACTGCCAAAAACAAGCAAATTGTTCTCACGGAAAAATCTTCCACATAGTTTTGTGAATAAGAAAATGCATGACAGATGCAAAGGAAGACCCAAAGTTTGGATTTTGAGGGCATGCATGGAAATTCCAAGTAACTAGGTTAGGAAGTTGGGTTTTTATTTTGATGAGAACATATGAAAGTATGTGAGAGTAGAATCACTGAAATAAAATTTAACAGTAATTCCAAGAAGACAATTTTTCTGATGTGAGTGTACCTTGTCACAACTGTGATTCACAGTGATGACAACTTTCTATCCAAAGCAGATCAATTTTGTCTGATTTCTCCACAGCCTTGGCTATCTTAAACTGCCAAGATGCATCTCAAGGAAAACTAGCAAATTTATGAATTATCACACAACTTCAGTTATAGAACCAATAAATCCTTGGTTACCCAAATTGGGCCTGAGGAAACACAATTTGAGTTTCTAATGAAATGTGAGTCTTTATGAGCTTTTACCAGACAATAATTATTTTCACAGATAAGCATTTGCAAAGGTGGTTAAGATGACGCTTGAGCCACTTGCATCCAATATCTGAGTGTTTTGATTGCAGCACTGACTCTCCTCTCAAATCCAGCTTCCTAAAAACACACACCCTGCGAGGCAGCAGATGGCAGCCCAAGTAGCTGGATGCTTGTCCCACACAGAGGGGATCTGAACTGAGTTGTACCCTCTTGGCTTCTGCCTGACACACAGACCTGGCTATTGTGGTCATTTGAAGAACCAGCAGATCAATAAGAGGTCTCTATCTATTGGTTTCTCCAATAAAAGAAAATAATCAAATTCAAACTAAGCTTTAAAAACAGTTATAGTATATAATTTTCAACTCAATCACCAAGAATTTGGTAAAAAAAATTAGGACTGTAAAAAGGCAAAACTGTGTGTGATTAATGTCAACAGGTTGGCAAACATTTAAAGAAAATCTTAATATAATATTAGCCAAAAAAATTCTGACATTTTTTTCCTATGGTTTCAAAGTTACTTGCTGATACATAAATAATAGTTTACTAGTTTTAAATCTTGCTTTCCTAGCCACTGGATAAAAACTATTTTAAGTGTATTATGTGCATTTGGCCATATCCAGAGAAATAAAAATTTAAGTAAGAACTATATTAGTCAAATACTGTGATAAACTAGAAAACTTACAATTACGATGTATTTCTCTAAGCAATGATTCTTTGATCTCCCTTAGCTTCAAACTTTGAATTAAATGTAATAAATGTTTTAGGGGAACAAATGCCACGTGTGGGTCATAGGTAA
This sequence comes from Ochotona princeps, assembly GCF_030435755.1. Lineage (NCBI taxonomy): Eukaryota > Metazoa > Chordata > Mammalia > Lagomorpha > Ochotonidae > Ochotona > Ochotona princeps. Next base: position 15,273,757 of record NC_080857.1, read on the forward strand.
AGGAAAGAGGAAAACAATGAGAAGAGCTTCCCACTTATATCTTATTGCTAATTTTCATAAAGGTTGGTCTCTTTCCCCAAAAATACCCATCTGATGATTTGATCATGATTTTGGCATGTCAGACATGGAACATGTATTTTTATTAAGACCATGGTCAAGATACCAGACTACCACACCGGAATATGTGGGTTTACTACTTTCCTGGGGCTATTGAGTTCAGTTTCCTTCTATACAGACCCTAGGAAGCAATGATCAGGGCTCAAAGTGATTTGATGCTTTCACCCACAATGATAACCTGAATTAAACTCAGACTCCCAGCTTTGATCTTGGTGCAACTTTTCACTGTCGCAGGCATTTAGGTGGTGAATCCAAAGATGGGAGAACTGGCCACTCCTTTTTTTTAATAGATATTTTTATTTTGAATCTGGAATTATGTGACAAAATTTTGTGTAGGCTGGGATTTCCCCCCCAAACTCCCACACCCCATCAGATTTTTCCCATTTTGTTATAAGAGTGTAGTCCTTCATAAGGAATCATAATTCTATCAGTCTCTTATTTAAGCGTACCCCAACATTGTTGGTACAATGTCAGACAGTCCAGCATCTCATAGTCTACACATGTCCAACAGTTTCATTGGGATTCCATCTTTTATCTGGATGCAGGGATGCATGTTCCATTATACCCCCACGTCTGTATATGATAGACCCCAGTACTCCATCACTACACATTATCGTAAGTGAGAAGCCATGAAACAAGGTCAACAACTGGTATGAGTTAGAACAGCCAACAACAACAACAACACCACCAACAACACATTACAGTACCATGAAAAAACACTTCTGTGTTTCCTTTTTGTCACTCCTGTGTTGGTTACTTAGTGGCACGTTTTTGTCTTTTTTTTTTCATGGTAGGGCCACTCCTTTCTAAGACTTCAAACAAGGTAAAACTTAAATGAATTAATCTGAAACATAAATGAAATTCACTAAGTATTTATCATTGTAATGAATAGCAGGAAACAAAGAAAACTATGTAAGTATATCACTTGAAATTATTCATGTCATGTTCCAGATTCCCAGATCATTGGCTACAGGTCTTGCTTTATTAATGAAAAGATAAACAAGAGCTGTAGCTAAACCTACCCATAAGGTTAGCAATAAAAAGATCAGAAACAAATCTAAACAGATGGCTAGTCCAAGGTAAGGTGTTCACCTCAAGGCTGAGAATAAAGCATAGGTTCAAAAGGAGTATTTTATGTAATGTGGGCTGAACAGGTCTACGAAGCATTAACAGTCTAAAGGATCACACAGGACCACAGAATGGCAGTATTACTGGTGGGGCTGATGCCATTGCTTTCATTATAATTACATTTAGCTTAAAAATACTCTTTAAAGGATAGTATGGGGGCATGATTTTATCCTCATTGTGTCATGTTCTATAATTCATTAAATGAAAGAAATGGATTCAGCAGAGTTAATTTTATAATTTAAAAGCTTATCATGGTTTTCTGTGATGAGTTAAGTAAACAGACAACAATTTAGTTACAATATTTACGTAGCTAATATCAGGGGACATTTGGTTACAAAATTAAATAGGGGAGTAAGGCAGAGATGATCTAAAATAGGTGGGAACAAAGTGTGCCAATGACAAGAAGGAGTTCAGACTTAGCAGGTCATCATGGCATTTTCTGGTGCTGTACGGACAAGAATTGAGCTATTTGCAACTCCCTTGACATAGAAGACACTGTGTCCAGCAACTTCATCAAATTATGGCTCCATTAAGAATTCTGTTTCATCTCTCTTGATCAAGAATGTAAATGATTCACCTGAGCCTAAACACACTAGGCTTTCCTTTCTCACAGAAGGAACTAACTCCTTATGGTCTCAGAGAATTTCTTGGGAAGTCCTATTCACCTATGCTTCGAGAAGAGTACAGGACCTACTTTAGGTGGCACAAAATCCATGAGAGCAATAGGCTAAAATCCTAACAGCTGTCAGTGGAGGTGGACTGTAATCCCACAAATGGAGGTCTCTGAGAGCCCCAGTATTTTTTCCCCAAATAGAGTAATAGTAACATTTATACCTGCTGCAGATCAGAATGTCAGAACTTGTTTGAAATGTCCTCCAATATATGAAGTCTATGAAGACCTACATCACAATTACTATATTTGAATGCTGACTCAGGCTCAATTTACAGAACACAGTGACAGAGGGAGCAGTGAAAGAAGGTGAAGAAAATGAAGACGATGGTGGTGAATAAGAGAAAGGCAGGACAGAAGAGATAAGGACAAGAGTGAGGTATGAATAAGAAAAGAGAAAGGGAAAAATACAGATGAGGAGAAGCCAACTGCATGAAAGAAAGGAGCAAAGAGAGCAGGGCCTAAGCAGCCCTGTATTTCTCATTAGCTTTGGTAATTAAAGTAATAAGCATGGCCAATCATGCATGCTCTTAAAAACTGGCAAGCTCATTGCCTCAGGTACTGTAGCTATGGTTTAAAGATCATGGAAAAAATCTTTGAAAGTTGTTGCCCTGAGATAAACCGCAAGGTACTCAGCTGTTGGGACACACTGAATTATAGAGGACACTTTCATTTCCTGCCTGTTTACGGTCTTATTTTGCTAAACTGATGGGATCATTAGTTCAGTGACTTCACAATGCTTACTTCACTGTGAGTCAGGGGATCCCAATGGCTTTCTGGGGTACCTAGTGTTTATCCTCAAGCCATTCAGAACCATAGAGAGCTGACTGTCTCTGAAAGCAAAGAAGATCTACAGAGACTTAAGTTCAGCCATATTCATCAAATGTGAAGTGCCACCTGGACAAAGAAAGTACTTGTAAAGCTGAGGCCATTTTCAGGAGTGAGTGAATGCTATGACTCATACTGAGAGAACTTAAACAATGTTTCACAACACTGACCACACATACTTTGCCACACACCCAGATATATTTGCCTTTTATTTCCATCTTTCAAAACAGGCATTTGCTGAAAGTCCATTCAAATAATGTTACTACATTAAAGATTTTCCCACCATGTATTTTTCTTCTAGTTAGCTTCATTGAAAATTGTTGACAGAAGTAGCTAATGTCAATTCTCTCTTACCTTAAGAATAAAGTTGAAGGAATAGGAATTGTGGCACCAACCCTGCCAGTGCTGGTATGCAAAATGGGCACCAGACTGCTTCCTTCCTGCTTCCCTTCTGATCCTACTCTAACGACCAGCAGAAATGACTGGAATATATCCCAACTGTTTGGTCAATTTACATCCACATGGGGGACGCGGATGGAGCTCCTGACTTCAGGCTGGACAAGCTCCAACTGTTTCAGCCATCAGAGAAATGAACCAGTGGGTGAAAGATTTTTTTCTGTCCCATCCTTCAGATTTTTCACTGTGCCTTTCAAATAAGTGAATAAACCTTACGAAACAAAGTTGACACACATTCTCTGAAACTGTAGATAGAAAATCATTGAGTTTGGGATTGATGAGGATGTAAGAACTCTGCCCAGGATTTTTACAAATATTTCCTGAAAATCTAGCATATCATAGCAGAATAGGAACATGTGCCAAGGAAAAGGTGTTGAGGAATATATACACCATATAGCTTCTCTGCTTCCCTCTTGTCCAAGGCAAATTGTGGTTTCATTCAAAGAGGAAGAGTGAGTGCCAGACACAGAAATCCAAGTATCTGCACTGTACGAAGAAGACGACAATGAATCTTATCCTTAATAGATATGCTAAATTGTTCGGCTTAAGACTGAATACTAGAACTATCCCCTAAGCTAGACATAAGTAGGCCCTCCTGCATTACTATTTATAGATTCTACCCCAAATAGATCCATTGCAATATATTACTGAATTAAGCAGCTATTTGTATAAAAAGGCCATTTGGGGAACACGGGAAATAATTATCTCTAACCAAAGAGGGGCTATCATGTTTTTCCAAGGCCTCTTCCATATCATTGTCTACTCTTTCTGCTTCCCACTTCCAATGCTGCACCAGCTACCAACATGTGTCATCTGGAAGCTCTGCCTACAACACGTGAAGCCTCTTAAGTATCTATCTGAGTATCATTTTAGATCCTATTTTTCAGGTTAAAAGCAGTAAATTGCAGATGGCAAGTGTTTTTTTTTCCTTGAGATTACTGAAAGCTGGGGTAATTTTGTCGTGAGTCACATTAAAAAAAGAACAAGTGATGTTATAGCACCTACTCGACAAGAACATGTACGAGAACAGTTATCCATTCAGCAAAGGCAGGAGAGGTTTTGCTTTGCTTTATGGTGACAGATTTCAGAGTGAGAGAATATGTGTAGCTCAATGTGCCCTGTAAGCACAGTAACACCACGTGTGAGGATTCGGGTGCATATAGAAACAAGCCTGATGTTTGTTCCACCCACGGAGGGAATTGTGAGAACCACTACATTGAAGCACTTCATTTTAATAAGTTAGGAGATGAATCCAGGTCAGGGAAACAGCTGACATTATTACAGCAATGACAATCGCACATACATCCTAAGCTTAGAATTTCTATAGAGTCTCAATGTTTGGTCTCACACATTTATTTCAACGTCTTACATTAAAAATTAACCTTCACTGTTGAGTGTATGGAGTCCTGAAAAAACCTTTAAAGTTTCTGAAAAATAAACTATTTTATAAACACCTTTGAAAAGGCATTACTGTAGAGATAAAAGACTGAGGACAGAAGCTTTGGACACTGTTGGGGCATGGGATAAAGAAACAGTTACCTCCGTTTCTTCCAACCAGCTCTGGGCATCTCCTCCAAGGCATGTCCCTCCAGGGGTGAGTGGTGTGAGCAGAAGAGATCTGAGGAGTTAGCACCCATAGTTCTCTGGGGCAGTTTAAGTCCTGAAACTCACATCTTTTATAGCAATTTTATGTTGAGACTCCAAGCAGATGATAGTCTTAAACTCTCTCTCCTACTTAAAGTTACTCTTATCTCCTCATTGGAACTTTTTAATTCTAATCCCAACATTTTAAAATTTCCAATGCTTAACACATGAGAGGGTACATAACAATTGGATCAACCCCAAAGGTGGGCACGATACAGGATGAACCCACTCCAGAGAAACAGAAACAGGTGACGGGTGTAACAGGGAAAATGAGGCAAAATTAATAAATAATAATATTAAGCCACATCTTTAAAAGAAAATATTCCTTTGATTGGATTACAGTGTTAAGAACCTAAATCAGTTTCATTTATAATGATGAAAGTTTCTCAGAGTGACGTCTACTCTTAAATTACATCATATTAACTAACTCATTAATCTCACTAGCAGATATCCAGAAGTACCTTAAGTCAAATAAACAAAATTATCAATAAGCAATAACTTATGTGCTTTGGAAAGATGCATGGAACCTTATCAAAGCATTTCCTTGGGCCAAACATTGTTTTTAATTTTAAGGAGGTAGAAAGAAATATTTCAAGGAAGAAGTCCCTAGACATAAAGAAGAGAAATGAATTACTCTGCTTCTGAGTTGAAGGTGGAGCAAGGACTTGAAAATAGAAGAGGAAGGAATGAGAGATGAAAAATATATCCTTCAAGTAGACAAAAGGCAGAATTTATAGATGAAGACTGCTTAAGAGTGGGTCAGCACTGGTTTGTGTCAGAGACGGAACTGGAGACAGACCTGACCTATCAATTACAACCATCAGTGCTTGTGTGGGCTGCTGTGGGTGACAGAATGAGCACGCACACACAGGAATCCGGTCCGGGATCACCTCAGATGAGATTTCTTTGAGGGTCCCTCAAGTGAAGTGCTGGACTAGGAACTCCAACCATGCGGAGAGTGGCAGGACCTATAGCATGACAGTGGAGTGCATGTGTCAGAACAGGGCCTCCTCCGTTACTGAAAATGGTAGTGTGGACAGCATACCCACATGCCCATGGAGCATAAGGCTGTCCATTGGAGCCTGTGGAGGACATCTGGTACCATAGCAGAGGAAGGAGAGCAGAAAAAATTGGTCAACTACCCCAGAGAAGCTTGACAGCAAACCTCTGGGTGAATGGAGACTCTAGGGTGGATTGTGCTAGTCAATGGACTTTGGAAGGATTTCCTCATTCTAGAACCTGTGAGTTTGACAGCATGTCAGAACTATTCAAGCCACTTGAACAGAATCCTCAAAATATGCTCCAGCCTGGGATGACCTGGTGGCCATTCATTGGGGTGATTGGAAGGCCTGGTGTGCCTTCTCCCCTTGCTTCTCCCCTCCCCCAGATACAGGAAGAAGATAAGCAAGGGGTGGAAATACTGGTCTCAGCATTTTCCCCTACTCTTGACCCTCCTCTCCCAAATCAACTGTGTAAACATCATTCAAAATTTAAAAAGAAAAAAGAGTGGGTCAGCACTCATTTTCAACCCCCTTGCCTTCCTAATCCTAGCATGGTAACATCTGAGGAAAGATAGCATGTAATGGATAATTTCTAAGTAAATGTAGGAAGCAATGGAATTTACCAGCTTTTAACACAAATCCAATCCCCTGGCAAATTATTTCTCCAGCCCCCAAATCTCACATTCTTTTCAAGACTTAATGTCTTTTGCCTCCCTCTTCTCCATCATCCTTCTCAACAAATGCTCTAGAGAATGTGTTTTTAATGCTTTCTTAGCTATGAATTTGAAATGATAACGAATGTGAATTTCAATTCACTTATCCACCAAGTGGCAGCAGCTGGTTCCCAGGGATTCAAATGTTTTAGAAGTGCTCCTTTCAAATAATAACAAGGTAACTATTACAATTTACATGGCCAGGTTTTGGGAGTGATGTCTTTCGGTTTGTGCCAAGACAGAATATGTCTAAAAGAGGATTGCTGCCTTCTCTAATTTGCACACAAAGAAAAGTGAGTCAGGATAGTGGCTTATGCTGGTGAATTCCAGAAGCCACGTAGAGTCCAAACAGCAATCAGCTTTCTTTCTAGTTCTTTCAGGCTGTTAAGGCTCTCACCCATTTGTGCAGTCTCTACGCTTGATTAGCACTGTCAGGTAACATCTCTCTCTCAAAAGACAAGCTGGTAGATATTTTGATTCAGTGCTGATGTCTAAGTGAAAACATCGAGATATTTATGCTGATATGCAATCATTTCTCTATCTCATTGCTATACCTTGAAAATCAAGAGAGAGTACATTCAGACCCAAAGGGTCTAGGCACAACCTTCCTCTGAAAAAGAGGAAAAAAGATTTACTGAAAACAAAGAAGTGCAATCATGGCAATAATAGAAGACAGCAGTTGCAGGAACAGAAGCAGAAAAACTTCCCAAAGATAGCAAAATTCCTGGCCACGGCTGACCAAATGCAAAGATTCAAACTCTGAAAGTATTTTTTTTTTTGATTGTCAAAAGTTGGAAGTTCTCACTGGCATCTGAGCTGGCATCAAAGCTGCTATGCGTCCTATCACACCCAAGGTAACCATTCATACTATCAACAGTACAGAGATTGAGAGGTCTGTGGTAAAGCAAGTGAAAATGGCAATGGGGTAGTGCTGAAAGGTATGGACCAAAATGCAGGGAAGCGTCAGTCTTTAGGAATGCTTCACTTTGCCATGGCTCAACAAAGTCCCTCAACATTCTAAATAAAACTTCTTTCTAAAAGCAATGCAGGATGAGCGCAAACATCCACGAGAGACACTGAGAATAATCAGTGATTTTTTTAAGCTCTTGGTGTTTGAATCTTCATTACATTTTTAAAAGATGTATTTATTATTTATTTTTGTTTAAAAGGCAGATTTGCAGGGAGAAGGAAAGATAGAGAAAATTTAAAAACCAGTACAAATCACTTTTACTCTATGTGAGTAATCTCTTTGTAATTTCTCTTTATTATGTGTGGTGAAGATTTTGGCTAATTCTATTAATGAAAAAGGCACTAAGAGACATTTAAATAGTAACTGAGTTAACTTCCTAGAAACTTAAGTGATAGTATGGAAAATATCTGTGGGAAAAGGTAAAATTTCTGCAATACATAAGTACTTAATCCTTAGACTCATTATGTTTGACAGATTAAATGATTAGAAGCAATAATAAAAAATTAATATCTCATACCAAATTAATCATATGCAAAATTGTTGTCTTAGCCTTTCAGTCGAGTCTGTTAAAATTATTTTTTGCTTAAAATACAACAAGGCAGAGAGACAGAGAGAGAAAAGTACAGGCTTATTTCCCAAACACCTGCAACCACTTACATGATCTGTTTAAAAAAATAGAATTTCTTTTTATTACAAAGATTTAAAAAGAGAAGGAGAGACAGAAATACGATCTTCCATCCAGTGGTTCACCCTCCCAAATGGTTGTAATAGCCAGAGCTGAACTGATCCAAACCCAGGAGCCTCTTCCAACTGTTCCCCGTTAATGTGCACTTCCTAGGAGACAGCAGGTGATGGCCCAAGTTGTCCCTCATTGTAACCTAAGTGGGAGATTCAGGATGGAAACAAGGCTCCTGTCTTCAGCTAGATTCAGCTCTGTCTAATGTGGCCATTGCAGGAGTAACCCAGCAAACGGAAGATCTCTGCTGCTATAGATCTCTGGATGCTATTGTGAGTAAATTCTACACCAGGACAGCTCACCAATTGTCTGAAGTTTCTCAGGGGAGCATACTGCCAGAGTTCAGTAACATTTTCCTTGTCAGGCCTATTCTTCATTTGTCTGTCTCCAGAATATAATAATAAGTTACTTCCCATATTCTCTTTAATGCACGTTTTATTTCATTCTCTGTTTAAATCCAGAAAAAAGCCCATGTGCAATGGGAATGAAAAATAAGAAAGTTTAAGCTAGCCAAGAGGAGGATGCTTCAGAAAGACAGGAAGAAGCAGCAGCTGCACACAGATAAAAGCTGAATGGCAGTGCTTGGATGGCCTGGGACCTGGGACTTTGTGAATAACCTGTGAACTTTCTCCCTTGGCTCCAGTTGCACTTAGCACTCTCCTAGACCTCTCGCTTGCCTTTGTTGCTCTTTTTTCCCCTTATATATCAGAAATACAGACCAGGATGTTTGTGAGAAGTTGCCTGGTTGGCACTATCTAACCCAAGAACCCCCATCCACTTTGGAAGCATGAATGGCTCACTTCTAGGAGCCATTCACAACCTGCATAACCATCTCTGATAATACCAATTAAACATCCGGGGAACAGAGATCACGGAGTGGAAGAAGTCAGCTGTCCAGCTATAGGTTACTCAGAAACTCTGTGGAAGGAGTTAAGTTTTCCTGGCAAATCAAAATTCGAAATTAGAAAGAGTGATGACTCGCCTTTCTCAATCCCATTGCTTTGGCAATCCTTGATTTTTTGTGTGAGAGAGAAAAGAAATACCACAGAGGGATATGAACGTGAGTCAAATCTATGCCTACATGTCCTGTTTTAGGGCCTTCTCCATCTCTCACTTGTGAGACTGACATTGCACTTTCTGTTCAAGTGTGCAAAAAAAATGCTTCTTCCCCAACAACACAAGAAATTGTTTGTGTCCCCATATTTGCAAGTGGGGCAGTCAGGGCAGGATGGGGCTAGTAAGGATCATCACATGCTTTGGGGAATATCAAGTTGATTCAAAACAAATTCTTTTTTAATGAAGTCCATTTGGTTTCCTTTTACTTACCACAGAGTGTAACTCTCCAACTGTATCAATGATCATTCCACAATTTATAAATGACCTTTGCAACATCAAATTTAACCCGATAAATGCATGCGATTATTATTTGTCAAATTAACCTTAAGGTAAAAAAAGTGTGAATCAATAGAGGATTTTTTACAATACAAATAAAAATACAATAAAATCCAAGATTCTTGTCCCTTATGTAAAACTAACGGCAACAAATGAAATGCAAAGCATCTCCTTTCCTTTTCACTGCTTCTCATGAAGCTTTGCGAATAATTGTGTGAAAGAAAAAAGGCAGAAAAGTGTGCAGAAATCTCTATTCAATGAAAAGAGCATTGAAGATAGCAGTAAATTTGCCACTTGACATGCTAACATTGCACATAACAGTCCCAGGGTTTGAGTGCTGTCTCCACAGAAATCTAAATGGAAGTAGGGAACAGCTCAGGTTCTTGGATCTGCCACCCCTGCAGAAGATCCAGACTGAATTCCCAGCGTTTGGCTCCAGGTTTCTGCCTAACCCAACCTGGGGGAGTGAACTAGCAAACAAGATTCTCTCCCTCCTTTCCTTTCAAATTAAAATGATTAATTAGGGGCCCAGCACCATAGCCTAGCAACTAAAGTCCTTGCCTTGAATGTCCCAGTTCTAATCCCAGCAGCCCCACTTCCCATCCTGCTCCCTGCTTGTGGCCTGGGAAAGCAGTAGAGGGCAGCCCAAAGCCTTGGGACCCTGCACCCACATGGGAGACCCAGAAGAGGCTCCTCGCTCGTCGCTTCCGATTGGGTCAGTTCCGGCTGTTATGGCCAGTTGGGGAGTGAATCAACAGATGGAAGATCTTCCTCTCTGTCTTTCCTCCTCTTTGTATATCTGACTTTGCAATAAAAGTTAAAAAAATCTTCAAAAAATTAAATGAGTAATTAGTAACTAAAATGATACAGAAAGTAGCTCATAGTTGAAAATAGACCCAACAATTAAATCGAAAAAAAAAAATGACTGAAGAAGAAAATGGAGATGAAACATACATAAATCTTAGCACAGCTGTTTGAGAGCACAGAATTCATATACATACATCTATATCAGCATATATTAGTATATATATTAGCTTAATCATATGAAAGTATAAAACACTGTACAAGGGCCCTTTGTGATTGTTTATTGGCTAAAGTCCCTGCCTTGCATGTACCGTTGTCCCATCTGGGTGCCAGTTTGTATCCCAGATGCTCCATTTCCCATCCAGTTCCCTGCTTGTGGCCTGGGAAAGCAGTATAGGAAGCCGGAAGCCGTGGGAAACTGCACCTGCATGGGAGACCCAGAAAAAGCTCCTGGCTGCTGGCTTCAGCTCAGCTTAGCTCCAGCCATTGCAACCACTTGGAGGGTTGAACCAGTAGATACAAGATCTTTCTGCCCTTCTCTGTAAATCCACCTTTCGAATAAATGAACAAATAAATCTTTAAAAAAAACACTACACAAAAGGTAAGTTGACTTTGAACCAATTGCAAATGAGAAAAGCAGTACAGCATCACTCTACTGGAACTAGGTGTAAAGAGATTCGGTTCTCTGCCCTCTGGGCCATTTGTCTGAGCAACCACATCCCTGTGGACACATTTTTGGTGGCTAGATTCATCCCAGGGTAGACAAACAGATGAGATTTCCAGTGCTGGTGTGTGCTGGGGAGGTAACGCTCCTTTCTTCCCCTTCCTCTGGTCCCCATCAATAAGAGTGCCTCATTTGACCTGGCCATAGGTTGGGCCGCTGCTTTGCCTCAGCTCTTCGAAAAATACACCTGGGTTTTAGAGAGGCATCAGGATCAAGATCCATGTGGATCATGGAAGAAGACCAGCAGTTTGAAAGTATCAATGAATGCAGAAAGGAATTTGCTAGCCCTGATATTTCAGGCAGACAGTCTTCAGAACACCTTGAATGGCATGTCTGTTGTGAATCAGAAATCAGCTGGAGTCTCCCCTCTGTCCTGGCATAGCCCGCTGCAGCCACACTAAGAATGGCCTGTAGGACACTGTGAACACAATCTCCAGTGGAGTGGCAATAGGAGCATATGAATATATATTTTTTTCCAAATCTGAAACCAAAGATTTACCCAACCCATGGGAGGGAATTAGGATCACTCATAGGGTCATACAGGCTTAACTGGAAGCAACCTTCACTCGAGAATAAATCAAATGCCGACGTTAGTCAGTTGGGGCCCAGTTCACCTTAATGCGATGTAACATTTTATGAAATACATCCTTTCTGTTAATTAAAATCAATGCCTGCTGTGTGGCTTCTGCCTTCATTTAAGTGAATGGTGGTTTGAAAGTATTTGATTTTTGAGTAAAGTTTTAAAACTGATTTAGTTTGCCTTATTAGAGTTTATCCTGCTTATATTTAATGAAGCGGTAATTTCCTTCAGGTTTTTTTTTTTTGGCTCTAATTGGGTTAATGGTATCTGCATAAAAACAGCAATCTTTATTTTTAGCTCCTGCAGTAGCTCTCCTGTGGGGAGGCTATGCCTCCTCGGTAGCCAGGTCACACAGCAACCTCACAGGGGAAATGAAGCACACGAGTCTGGAGTTGTGAAGCAGATGCTCTGGTAAGAATGCAAGAAACCCCTGCCCATTTCTCTGGAGATCACTGTTTGGGAACATACACAAGCTTCGAGGCTGATGCCAGTTGCACTCACCCTGTTTAGCTTTTCTGACTGCAATCACCACGGCTTCCCCAACACTATCCCTGTACTGCTGATCAAAGTGGTGGGCAAAGGAGAAGAGTTAGAGAGAAATTTTTACAAGCACTTGAGTGAGAAACGCATATTCAGATGGCTTACTCCTTTGCAAGAGCTGATTCTGACTGCTTATTATAGGGACTGCCTACCAACAGGACCCTATAAGAACTGTTTGTGCTGTTGTAATTCAGAAGTTCCACGTACTCACCAGAACCCATGCTGTGTGATGGGGGTTCTCCATAGTCATTTGTAATCACATTCAACAGCAAGCAGGACACCTGATCTCCTCTCAAAGATGTATTCTAGAAGCATACTGCCTGTGCTCCAAACCATTCCCTTTCTCGGGAATCTGAGAAACTGAATGCTTTTTCAGGATCTACCAGTTGCCCAGTCTCTTAGCCATGGTATTCAGACATGAACCCCCATCCCTGCACATACACTTCCAGAATGCTTCTTTCAAAAGAACTACAGAATGTCAACAACAGATCAAAGGTGGATGTGAGTAGGATGTCCATGTGGAGACTTTAGAAAGACCTTAAGCCACCAAACTGAGCTCAACTTCCCCTTCCTTCTTGTTTGCGGTCCACACAGGAAGTGATATTTACAGAAACCGCATCAAAATTAAAGCGCCTTATCACAAAATACACATGACATGAGGTTTTCATCTTCCAGTTCAACGAAGGCAGGGGAAATACTGAGCAGAATAGGGGACCTAAAAAAAAAGGATTTCATAATTCTCCTGGTTGAGTTTCAAAGCAGTAACATCTGCACTTGCCCCAACTGGACACAGACATTATAAAAATTAATTCTCCTTTTAAAAGAAAGAATAAAATAAGCAGATTTTTTAAACACAGAAGAGTGTTTTCAAGGAAGGACTAACAGAGAGAAAAAAGGAGAATGCTAAGGTTGTATGGAGATGCAGTCTGGCCCCACAACTAACCCTTCATCACTGAGAACTCTGATGCCCCAGGGCCATTCAGCTAGGAAACATTGGTGAATGGTTGGATCTTTCGGTCATGCAGATCTCTGTACAGCTGCCAACTCTACAGCGTAAACATCCATTGACCCTCTGAAGCATGAGTATTTTATTTTCCCACCAAGTCACTCCTTACTGTATACTACTGTCATTTATGTGTGAACTTGCTATCATGTTTCCTCCTCCATACAATCAGCATTCCGTGAAAGTCGGTGCCCTTTGTTGTATTTTGCTTACCATTCAGCATTTGTAACAGTGGTTAGAATAAATGAATATTGTAAACCTAAGGTCACGTGAGTGGATGAAGGCCATTGCTAGAGATGAGGTAGTAGAAGGACCAAGGATTATAGGGTTTTCTTCTGCAAAAAGAACGTCCCACCTATCCATCTTTCCTGCTACTAGTGCTGTGGCAGTAAAGAATTTTGGAAACTGCCCTGAGTGTTTCTCTTTGAGAGCTGACTTGGAGATGCTCAGTGAGTCTACTGTAAAGAACTTACATTCTTGTATGCAAGGGAGCACCAGGCCTGGCGCAGTGGCCTATTGGCTAAAGTCCTCGCCTTGAACACACCGGGATCCCATAAGGGCGCTGGTTCTAATCCCAGCAGCCCCACTTCCCATCCTGTTCCCTGCTTGTGGCCTGGGAAAGCAGTCGAGGATGGCCCAAAGCTTTGGGTTTCTGCATCCATGTGGGAGACGCAAAAGAGCTCCTGGCTCCTAGCTTTGGATCAGTGCAGCTCCAGCCATTGTAGCCACTTAGGGAGTGAATCATCAGACAGAAGATCTTTCTCCATCTCTCCTTTTTTCTGTATATCTGACTTTGCAACAAAAATAACTTTTTTTTGAAAAAAGGAAGCACCCAGAAAGCAGCACTGCCTTCCCCTTTGCACCCATCCCTGATCACATGCAAAAGAACTCAACTGATACCTGTTATCTATAAATTGTCAAGGAGCAAGGTAAAACACAACACAGGACACAACCCTTCTTCTGAATTGTTCTGGACAAGTTGGAGGGATCTTCTGTCTTGATTGGGAATTCACTTATGAAGTAATTAAAGACAGATTCAGAACAGTACCTTTGCACAAGGAACCATGATTCCCAGGTGTAAAAGTGCATGCCCTTGTGTTTCACAATGGACAAAATTAAGGGGGTGCCATGCAAATGAGCATCTCTCCAGGTCATTCAGATCCAGCATCAGTTTCTGCAACCTTCAAAAATTAATCTACCTCTTCACCAGTGATGACATACAGCCGCTCGACTATCAAGTTGTTTCTCAATTGTCAAAGACTGCTAAATTGCTACTCTGAACAAATTTACATAGAAATTACCAACAATACTTAGCAAATGAAGATGAGAATGATCAGAGAGGAGTGTAAGCATCCAACGGCAGTTCCCTTACTGGCTTCTGCTTGTAGTAGTCAGTGCAGGCTTACGGGGAAGAGAGAAAAGTGCGTGAGAGGCGAATAGGAAAATGAATGGGTCAGCGACCCTCCTTTTTCCTCTTTCTCTTACATGCATTTGTGTTTGAAATCTGCCTGCTCAGATGCTTGTGAGGTTTTGTCTTCCTTATATATCTTACTGCTGTTACACACACACACACACACAGACTCTGCTCTTAATTAGAGTTTCACACACATTGCCAGAGGTTAATTGCTCTGTGGACTCTGTCCCCCTCCCCATCCACCCCCATTCAGCCTCAGCAGTTACTGATGTTCACTAGTGTTCAAGTCATAACCATGTTGAACTCAATGTGCTGGAGAGAAACGTCTCCTGAATTTGTAAGGGCTGAGGTCCCTGTCTTTCTTTCTCTGCCAATCTTGTCTTCTTGTTGGCAGATTCTGTAAGAGCTCCCTCCTTGTGCTCAGCTAGGGTTCTCCTTGGGCTTTGTCCAGGTGAAACACTCTGCTATCCTAAATGTCCCCTCTCCTTCCAGGTCTACACTGCGCCAACATATACCTTAATCATAGCTCTGTTGTGTCTGCAGGGTTTGTATTGTACATTCTCTTTCATTTTGCAGGAATGTTTGTGATCAATCCTTCCTCATTTGTCAGCTACATGACTTTGCATTGGTTAAACAACACCTCCTTGCCTCAGTTTCCTCATCGGTACAGTTGAAAAAGACCCCACTAGTTTATCAAGACAACGAACACCCTGAAGTTATTCAGAAATCTTAGCGTTTTCCTTTACCCTCCTGGCGCTGCAGCGCAGTGAGGTTGCTGCAGCCTGCATTCCTGCCATCCTCACTTCCTCTAGGTCAGTTTACTGCCTGCCTAGGTTAAAGAGTGCCTGGGGTTCAAGTCTGGCTTCTGCTTCTGATGAAGACGCCTGCAGAACACCTTGAAGGTCTCAGGACAGCTCAAATGCTTGGGTTCCTCACACACACACACACACACACACGCACACACACACACATACACACACAGAATACTCCCATGCAGTTCCTGGCTCCTGACTTTGGGGCAAGCCCTAGCTGTTGCAGGCATTTGAGGGGAGGGAGTCAATGGACAGACTCCCTCCTCATCTGTCTCTGTTTCTGTCTGTCTTGGAATATATTTTTTTAAAAGAAAAAAATCATAAAACTCAATAAATACAAGAATTGTTCAAAAGATTCATGGAAACACATTTAACAGAAAACCTTCATAGATTTAAACATTTTTTGCACCAACCTTATATTTTTAACTTTTAAAGAAAAGTGGTTGTAATTCTGTTTTCCAATGAACTTGTAAAAAATATTTGCTTACTCCAAAGGCAGAGAGAGAGAAGGGGAGCGACAGAGAAAGACATCTTTCACCCACTGGCTTTACTGCCCAATGTCTGCAACAGCCAGAGCCGGAAGAGAATGCAACAGGAAGTCAAGAACTCCATCTTATTCTGTCACACGGATAACAGGGACCCAAGTACTTGGGGCATCATTTATTACTTTCACAGGTCCATTACTAAGCAGCGAGATCAGAGACAGAGTAGCAGGAAATTGAACGAATGCTTTCAGGGTATGTGATGCTGGCATCACAAGCAGTGACCTAACATACTGTGCCACCACAAAGGTTGAGGCTACCAAAGAGAAAGATGATTGTTAATGCTTTGCTACAATGTATGAGATCTCAAAGTGTAAGGATGATCCTATCTAAAACCAAAGGAATTTCTGGATTTGAGTTTCTTTTTACACAACAAGTATGAGCATACTTAACAAGTGTCATAAAACAACTGGATGTAAAGATACCATATTACCCCTTTGAGGAAGACCTGTCTGGCTTTTTCTAAAATCATCTGTGGCTTGTAGAGAAACAATTTTGCACCTCAATGTGTCCCTGGAGGCCCTAAAATGGCTCATTAAAAACCCTGCACAGTACTGCGTAGAATCACAGTATTCATAACATTCTATCATATTATGAGCAAAAAATAGCACCATTACTTTTTTATGTATTCTTATTATCAACAAAAGATGAGGGACTGCAGAAGTAAAAGAGAGAGAACTCTTGGTCTCTGGTGTTCAAGTTAGGTATTAGGTCTTCCAGCAAAAAGTTCCAAGATTACAAAAAAAAAAAAAAAGAAGAAGAAGAAGAAGAACAAAGAGAGGTTATTTTAAAACGACCCAAGGGAAATTTTGGAAATTGATCTAAAGATATAAAACGGCTATATCCTTTACCCAAATAACCAAACACAAATCATGACTTCATGTAGATTAAGGCACATGGTGGTCTTCAGGGTCTCAGTGACTGTACAATTGTGCAGGCAATGCTCAGGAGAACTCTAAAATCATGCCCCTTGATGAGCAGACAGGGTTTTCAATTTAAATGATTCATCTAAAAAGAATCTCCCACACAGGAAATTGCATGAGACTTAATTCATTTACCTAAAAAGGATAAAGGATTGAATCAAGCCAAGGAGAATTCAAATATCAATTCTCCAGGCTTTGTGACAGATATTTCTAATAACCTAATTTTTAGCTCATTATTCCATTAACCCTTGCTAAAATTTTTTTAAAGTTAAAAAGATAAAGAGAGGAGAAGGAAAAACAAAACAAGGGAAAGAGATGGAAAAAGAAAGAAGGAAAGGGTGAAGAAAAGATTGAAGGAGAAAATATGGAAATACAGTATTAACTTAGTAGATAGCCATATTCCTAGCTTTGAGAAAAAATAAAATTAAAACTAATATAGTGAAGAAAAGGAGGAAGAATTGCTTGCTTTGTATCTTCCTCATGTCTTTACATGCCACGCCTTAAACATCATCCCACAAGTCACCTTGCAGAGAAATATCTACCTAGTAAAGCGGGGGTTGATGGCTCACAGAATCACGCAAAAGGAAGGATGCATTCCTGGTAAACACTGTGTATGGGATAAGACTTGCAAAACTATTCAGGGGGGTTAGAGGACACAGTCCAGCAATGCCTTAAACACATTTCCCAGCACTCAATCTACTCACAAGCTTCATATCACTATAAGGTAGGAATCCACCCACCAGCCAGCCAAGGACTGCAACCAAAATCATTAACAAGACAGTCAAACACAACCTTTCCAGCAGTTGAGAAGTGGATATGTGTATGGATTAGGCTAGCCATTAGGTAATGAGCAGGTCAACATAATGTCATTAGACACTGGCCAAACATATCCTTAGGGCTAAATTTTGTCCAGGCATTTTAGTTTACAAATCTTCCCAGAGAAAATAAATTCAGTGTTTGTCAACTGAAAGGATGGATCTACCAAGCAGGTGTCAACCAGGTCTTAGATGATGAAGAAATACTTTCTAGCAGTGGAAGCATGAAGCAGCCATTGTAACCACCAGCATTTTCTTTGCCTTCACTCAAACTGTGAATTAAAATTCATTTTCTCTCAACACAGTAAACCTCAGACAACTACACTAATCAAGGCTTTAGTTGAAAATGAAAAATACCTGCTACTCCCTGACTTCAGAAATGCAAACTTCAGTAGAAATATTCAACATTGTTCAGAAATATCTGCCAAATTTTTTGCACATTGACCTCTAGTTAATGCAAATAACCATATAAGGACATTTAAAAAAATACTGTTCAAAAAACTTTCTATCAATATCTTTAAAATGGACAAAAACTATCCTTGTAAACAATGAGCAAAGCCCATCTTGACTCCTCTACCCTTCTAGATCTTAAAGCAATTGGCCAGCTAATATTTATTCTACCATATAGACCAAAGTCTATCTTCTGTCAAGGGAAAGAGAATAAACTGTTTTCCCATAATGGTGTTTTCTTTTCAATCAATTTCCCTTCAAGCTTGATTTAAGAAGGTACCATGTCAGAAGCTTAGCCTGGTGGATGAAATCTGGGACAGTTCCCCACCAAGGGTGAAAATTGTGAGAAAGGCAAACTTGCAGAGTTCAATCCAGGTGCTGCCATGCCTTTCTCTCTCTCTTATTCACTCCCTTCTTCTTTTTCGTCAGCTAGAATTATTCACAGTCTTGCAAAGAACTCAGAGAAATGAAAATGAGGAACAAAGACAAGACAATTTTCTAAGTTCTTCCTATCACCACTAGTATTACTTAATTTCAATCTAACCAATAAAACGTGTGTTGCGTTCTACTCAGTGTTGAGAATCAATGTGTTGAATTTTCAAAAGATGAATGATAAGGTATGACTGTACTTTACCTCTAGGAGCTAAAAGTTGGGTAAGATTTTAAAAGAAAAAAAAAACTACTGAACTACACAGTGTAAAGGATGACTGTAACTTTTTTTGTATGAAAATAAAAAGTATGTTGTTGTAACAAGGATGACAAATGAATAGATGGTATGCTTGTAATTAAATTTCCTCTTAGTTATGAATACAATGTTCAATTCAGTTATCTAAATTAATTTTATCTCTCTTCCCTTGCATTTACTCTGTTTCATCAGAGCTAAGTCCATTAAGTATATCCACACCATTTTTCTGGCATCCATCTTCCTCACATCCAATGTCACTCCTTATCCTCAATCCTATCATTTCTCTCTTAAAGTTGTGAAAATTTTTTATGCACTATGATTTATCATTTGTCCATCCCATGGCTGCCAGTGTTATCTTTCTAAATCATATATCTGCTTATCAGAAAGTGCTCCCTGAAAACCTCTACTCCATTTAGAACACCCACAAATTATCATCCAACTCCTTAGTTGGGCACACAAGACACATCTCATGGTAACAATAATCACTTCAGCCACCCACACCGTTCAGCCATATTGGATCATTTATTGCTCCTTTTTACTTACTGTTTTTGCTTAACGTTCTCTGCCTGGAAGGAGCCACTCTTATTATCCATTCCACCTGTCCTTCTCACTAGACAAATATCCAGACATCATTTCAAGTGAGTCACCATTGCCTCCAAGCCATTTCTGCAAGCTGCATAAAAGAAGTCCCTTGCTTTTCCATATGTACTCACACAGTGTTGAATGTACACATGATGCTATGTATCACGTAATGCTATGAATATTTTGATTGCTGAGATTCTCAATGGATATTGATAGTAGATGAAATTAAAGTCATGGTAAACTGACTTGTTTACTAGTAAGATGGTATTTAATGGAACACACTTAAACACATACAGAAGGTTGAGGATACCAGTTGAAATTATTTAGAACTGTCACCAAAGTGAAAAACATTTAAAAGCATTAAAGAGAATACATGGGCTTTCTATTAAGGCATTAAGGCAAGACATGATTCTAAACCAAGGGAGAGAGGTTATGTCTTTTCAGTTTGAAATAAATATTTCAAGAAAGAAACCTCTCACTACGTTCTTTTTTGTTGTTGTTGTTTGTTGTTATGATAATGAGGGCAAGGAACAGACATTCAGAAACAGGAGGATGAGAATCACTGGCTCCTGGGAAGCGCGGACACAACTGACTTCCATGTCAATGACAAAAATTGATCCATCTTGGATATTGCAACCATTATAAAATCTCAGCACTAGAAAGAACTATACTATTCTTTCATATATTATTGAGCTGATCATAGTGAGAAAAAAAAATAAGTAAAAATTTAATCTCAGGAGAAAACCACCTTTGTTCTATTTCATAAGACTAAATCTTACACACAAGTTGTCTAATTTTATTTTAACATTCAGCAATGTGTTCATGCTTAATTTTCTAAAATACATGTATAAATACATGAATTTTAAAAATTTTTTCTGGAAAGGTGAAATTAAATTTTTCTTTGATGCAAAGATATCTGAAGATCATGCATAGCTATTTATAATACACATTTTATTAAAGATTCCATGTATGTACAAATAAGCACAAATTTCGCAAAAGCTTTACGCTAAACTAATATTTTAATTCCACTTTTCATGAACTTCTGGAAGTTTCTTTGTACTAATCATGTTTAGAAGAGGTGCTTTGAATTTTAGCTCAGGACGCAGAAGAATATAGCTATTGAAAAGCTAAGCACTAACGAGAGAACTTAAAGCACTCAAAAAGTGGTCGTGATGAATGATAAGAAAATATTTTATTTGTTGACAATAGCTGTCTAGGAAGGAAAGAGTCAATATCAACTTTCCTACGACTCCCATATATTTTCCACATATTTGCACCATTCTGCTTAAACAACTTGTGTTTATATTGATTTCTTAGCAACAAACCAAGATAAATTACTCATGCTCACTCGCACTGATACATGCGCGCACACACACACACACCTATGCACACATGCACACTGGTATACACACACAGTTATGTGAGTAACAACTGAAACAAGCACTCTTATTATTTTTTCCTGCTTTGGGGACAGCTCAATGGCATTGCTCATTCTTAACTTTCACACACCGTTATCTGAAGGAAAGAAATGTTTGCAGTCTGGGTTACTGACTTGCAACCTCAATTTGATTCATTTCCAACATCATTTTCATACGCTTAGATCTATTTTTAGCCTGATGTTGCAGACAAGTTCTAATTTCAGTCATTACCTTCTGCTCCTTAAGTTCCCTAGTCACTTTAGTGAGATATGCAATCATTCACTCCGTGTCCAATGATTTCTGTCTGATCATTTACAACATGGGTCAGACCCCAATCCTGTAACTCCCAACAGGCAATGGCCTTAATGGGTTACCTTACAAAATTTCACCCTTGTAACATGATCCATCCTTCAAGAATCTACCTGACAGTGACTGATCTCAATGATCCTACCACCTTCCAGCACATAGTCAAGATAATTAGAAAGCGACATGATATGTCCTCACTTTATTCTTTTTCCCATATTTATGTAAATTTCCTATAGTAATACTTAAAATAACATAATTAAAGAATCATTTCAGTGTTTTAGAGTCTTCAGAGAATCTAAGTATGATGTTTCTGAGAGATGCTTTCTACAGACTCATTCAAGTGATGTTTAGCTGCAAAAGACAAGTCATAAAACAAAACAATCTTCTGCTATGACAATGAAATGCCAGTGCAAATTTTCCCCACAGAAAAACCTTTCATGGTCAGTTTTTCATCTAATCTTTTCAGGGATTTTACTTGCCCTTATTCTACCCTATAACCTGATAGTGGGAGGGAGGGGGAAGACTGTCAGGAAATGTAAGGGCAAAGAGATACAATGTGATTTTATTTATGACTTTAATAGGTCTTCCATGTCTCATAGGATTATTGAACCCCTAAGTGTAACTTTCACTGTTTGATAACAGGTTAACAGATATATATCCTAACAGGTATTTGTAGCACAGGAGACAATAAACAGCAAAGCATTACTGTAAAACTTTATATAAAGATCTGGATTATTTTGTTAGAACCAGTTTATATCATCTTAAATCTCTGCTATTACTCTACACAAGAAGCTGAATTTTAATACTGTCTGAAGAGCTCTCCCTGCCTAATTCTAGGCATTTGTGTTGCATCTCAGGTTTTCAGCTGGGGTGTATGTGAACGTGCATGCACAGGGACGGTGTGCATTACTGTTCATAATTGATTTACAGCAAAATGCTAGCTTTCAATGTAGGCAGCAGCTCTTCCGACAATACATGGTTACTCTGATGACAGGCACATCTTTCTACAGGAACAGAACACTCTCCTGTCACCTTCCTTCAGATGAAGGCCAAAATACTGCAGAAATAACAGATGGTGAGAAGCTGGGAGGTAATTGAAGCACTACCTAGTGAGAGCGCAGCAAATGCCTGAGGGCTTCAGAGTAAGGGCTTCCTTTGCAAGCAAGCAGCCAGCGGAATTCATGACAAGCAGAAAAAAAGGCACTTCCTTCTGACTTGGTTGTGGGGAGTATTTCTTTCCTGATCCCCCTGTCTCCAAGGACCACCAGCAGCTTCAGGAGAAGTGATGAGGCATCCCATGCTCGTTTTGGAGTCCTGGGATTGCCCTGTGGTCCTTAGCTGGCTCTGGTGGTCCCGGAGATCGCTCTGTTTCCCGAAGTCCTGGCATTCCACAATAGTATTAGTGACCAACATGGGGAGCAGAGCCCTGCTGATGTCTGAATTGTGCTGGTTTGTGATTTACAATGTTCATTCCTGATTTTGCTAAGTGAAACAAGGACAGTCTTTAGAAAGCACACCAGTAAATCCTAAGTATGTGTTTAGGAAGCTCATTTTCCCCTCTCACTAGCTCTTACCAAATGCTCTGGGAAGCTGCACACACCTCAGCCCCACTGTGAGAGCAGCAGGTCTGGACTCAGCTATTTCACAACTGTGAATGCAATGAATGCATCTGTGATTCATTTGGTAATGTCCTTCCAATCCTATTATCTTTTCATCCATTCAGGTTCTCCTAATGGACTTCCTGAAATTACTTACAAATTACCATGGGAAGTAGAGGAATGAAGAAAATAAAAAAGCCCCTCACTTAATCATTTTGAGTGCTTCTACCACTGGACATTTGAGGGGCATAAAGGAAACAGAAGGCTCTACGAATTATTTCTAGTTTATTGGCAATGTGAAGTGTAAAGGACAATTGAGGTATACACTAGCAGACCCTAATCCACATCCTGGTCTGGTCGGGCTGAAGGGTTTCTAAAAGGCAAGTGCAGCCTATGCCTGTAAGCATGAGTAAATGTGCCCGGTTCTAAAGCAGAAATTACACCTTCAGGGGGCATCATTGAGGGCACGGAAAAAACCACAGACTTCATCCTTCATTGGTTTTATATGTAATACTTCTAATCCCTAGAATTTACACCTCTGGGAATCCAACCCATTGGCTCAGAAACAAGGACTTACCCTGTTTGTATCTGCTATAAATCTAACTCTAGATAGAAGTTGACCAGTACACTTTTGGAGAAAAAAAAGAGAGACAAAAACAATCAGGTACTAACGATGAAAGGAAGAAAGAAATAGGAACAAATAGAGTAGGTGGAGGAAGAAAAGGAACATAGTGAGGGGAGTGGAGAGGAGAAAAACAAGTACTAGAAAGCTACACAGAAGAAAGATAGTACACTAGAAATAGTTCTGACCTTACATACAGCTCCGGCTATATATATCAAGGCCCAGTTAACATTACACCATGATCTTGAGCAGTTGACAAGCATTCTCAGAACCACTCTGTTAACATCTATGCAAAGTACCTACCCATAGGAATTGAATAATTTAGACAGAAAAAAAATCTACAATTATCTTTTCTTAAAGGATGACAAATGAGTATTCATATCATTGATTCCTAAATTTAACATCCACTAATGTGGTTCAACAGTTCAAATATAGAGTTATCTATTGTATTTTTAATAATTATAATTTTTAGATGTTTTACTTGCAGGGGTGTGTATACTATGGATTGTCAACAAGCTTCTATGTTACTCCTGCATGTATATGAATTTGGGCATTCACATCAAAGCCAGCCTGAAAGTTACCATGGAAATCTCTAACAAGACCTTAGAGGACAGGGGTAATTTTGCCAATTTCCTTTTATATCTTGCCATCTTGTTTAATTCCTATGACTTCATTTTATCTTTTTATACTTCCTTGGGGGAGACCAATTGAATTTACTAAAGTGTTTGCTACATTCATGAGGTATGTACGATGGGGGAAAGAAAGTGATGGGTTATCCAAAGAGCTTGTTTCCAAGCACTGCATTTACCCATGGAGCTACATATATATTATGCAACAAGAAAATAAATCAGTCCCTTGCTTAGCCAAGATGAGTAATGACTCTGCTCTAAATCGTCTCAGGAACAAATTTTGTCAGTCAAGATGTGTCTTTTCCCTTATCATGTACATCCTGTATTCCTCTTTACCATATCTCAATTACTGAAACACAAAAAGTAAAAATTATTAGTGGTCTGTTAGCTTGAATAGCAAATAACATATACCAGGCATTCACTAAAAAATATCATTATACTAATTTCAACACTGGTCATCAAAGAAAGGCAGAGATTCAATGATAAGTAATGGATTCAATGAAATTTCAAATTTTTCATAGACAAATAAAATAGTTGATAATGTATGAACAGCCCAAGGAAAGCTAGAGGATAATGGGGTCTGAGAAATAAAGAGATTTTGTTCTCATTTCTGCTCATAGATAACTTGAGACAAGACAATAGATCTCATTGAAACTCCATTTAATTGTCTCCAAAATAGAGATGATGAGCTCATTCGTTTACATCTCTTTCAAAAGGATAATTTGCAAATGGAGAAGAAATTGATAAAGTGCCTGAAATTGTCTGAACAGAAGCAACACAGATTTCAAGCAATTGCTGCTCCTTGCCAGTCTCCAAGCAGCTGCAACTTCTCTAGGCAAATAGGAGGGGCGCATTATGTAACACAGCGACTGCCCTGCTGGTCCATTTCTAAAAAGAGCCCTGCCAAAAGCACCCAGCCAAACACTGGCAAGCCTTTGTTCTTCCTTTTAACTGAAATTAAACTGCTGCCTGAAGAACGAAGGATATATTTAGAAGACAGTTTCTTCCTCTTTTCTTGTCTTCATTAAAGTTTCCTAATTGAGAATCATATTCCATAAAATTACACAGCAGTGTAAAGAATCACAGAGCGGGCAGGTGGACTGTGGGGGGAGAAACATCTTCCTCTTCCCAGCCCTTGGTGTGTTTCTCCTCCGCCGCCCTTAGCGCCTTTCAGCTGCTCACCCACTCCCTGGCCTTTCCATTCAGAGACTGCCTTTCAAATGAGTTACACCTAACAAACACAAATACATTTTTGTCTGTGTGCCAAAAGTTGAGTTTCTTCATCTCAGGATAATGATGGAGAAATATCACAGATAGGATGGCACAGAAGCAGCTGCTAAAGGTGGAGACAGAGTCTACTCATTTGTCAGTATCTTTACCGTTAGTGAATGACATGTTGTTTAGTCTCTGATGTACTCGAATATTTGCGTAGCATTGGAAAAAGTACACACACTGAATAATATCTACTTTCAAAGAGGTAGCAAGTAGCAATGAGAGTGGAAAACACAAATATAATCCTTCAATTATACATATATTCTTTCTCTTGCGAATTTTCATCAATACAAATAAAATGCAGCCAGTGCTGTTAGTCATTAGTAGACAGCAAGGGATGTGGTCCTGAATCACAGCTGGGCTGACGTCAACCTGATCTGGGCTCATAAAGCAAACAGAGGCATTTGAAGAGGCCCTGGGAGTAAGACTAGCAAACAAACAAGAACTGATCCAGAAGTAGGAAGGAGAAATGTAGAATTTCTACCATGACCTAAGAGGACAGCTCCAATTACAAACTGGTAATAGCCAGTGACTGTAGTATTTTTTAAAGATAAAAATCCAGATTTTTATGTTAGAAATGTAATAGGAAGCATTATAGTGGGCACGGTAATGTGCACCTATAGTCTTGCTGCCATGTAAGGAATGCTCTATGACCAGCCATTGCAACACTGGCCTCAACTGCAAAGTGCCATGTTGCCTCAGGCCAGGGTTAAGCCCAGGGTAAAGCCTTGGCCATCTTAGCCTGTCAGGACAATGTGAAAGGTGAGGAGAGTTTCAGAGCTCTTCATGGAGTTGCTGAGGCTATCTTGACTCCAGTTCTCTTGTGATGTAATTCTTTACTTCCCCCTCATCCACAGGAGTCAACCTCTTGAAATACCACCTCTAACGCCGAAATGTACCTCAGAAGCTGCCCCCTTGGGACCCCGCTTGGGAATATTAACAAATGAAGATTTCTTTTCTCTTGCTTTTACTGTTTATTATTGAGGATAATAAAATCTCTGCAGATGTGCTTCATCTAGGCTAAGTGAAACAATATCTGAACTAGTGCTGAAAACTAGCAGCAACTCAAAGTGAATATGCTAAATTTCTAGCAGAGAAAAAATGAAATGAATTTAATGTTTTACTTAACATGATATATTAAAAATATTTCAAAATGTATTTAAGATCATTAGTGAGATATTTTGTCTTTTATTTTCTATAGTAACTCTTCAAAATATGATGTCTATATTATGTTTATAACTGAGACTAAATTCTTATAACAAGTATTTTCTAAAGAACTGTCACCAAACTTAGATTTAAAAAGTAATACATACAGACTAGTAGTTCCAAGCAAACTTAAATCTTTTCAAATGATTGAATTGAGTGCTGATTTTTTTTTAAGTTAGATTCAAATGAATTGAAATTAGATTGGATTAATGATTCAGTTGCTCAGGCATATGAATCTTATCTGAGGTGTTCAGTAGTTGCTTGAGGCTACCCACATCTGTGTTCAACAGTGCAAGTGTGGACTGCTCTACTCCGTGAAGGCTGTGAAGTCCAATCAGCAAAAAGTAATGAGTAAGCTAATTGAAAGAAGAGTTCTATTAATAACGGAAGCAAAGTAAAAAGGCATGCTATTAATGAAAGGAGTTATAAAAGCCTAGGAAATCATTCGTTTGCCAATAAAGATTCCAACTGACAATGTTCATTCATGCAATGAATAGAAGTGCTTCACTTCTGCAATTGACAACCATCAGTAAAAGATAAAAGTCAACCAAGAGGAAACGAAAAAAATACTTACTTGTATGATCAGAAATTAACATTTATATAAGACTGCTACCAATTCAGAGTTCACAAAGGAAGGAAAACTAAGAACCAACAGGCATCAATCCACCCCAACAAGCAACTGTATGTTGAGTATCTCTTATCTTTGTATAGGTCCACATGTGGGGATGAAACACTGAACAGAACAATTTGAATTACTGTCCTTCAGTTCTTCCCTCTTCGTAGGGGAAAGCATAACATACACTCACTGGTGAAGTCAGAACAGGCAACAGAGCAGGGGAGCAGTGTTGAGTCATTTTAGCTATGGTGATCAGGGAAAATTTCTCTGAGGTAGAGACAGTGAGTTGAGATATACAATATAAAAATTGAGTATGGGGGTGAAAATTTCAGAGTAATATTTTATTGATACCAGTTTAAGTACTGAGATGACTGAAGTACTGAAAAATCAAGTTAAAATTAGCCTTACGTGTTTTCTAGAATAGTATCATCATAGCCTGCTTTATAGGAACTGCACAGTATCCTGACATACCCACATGAAGGGTCTATGGATAAAAAAGGCAGTGACTGCATGTATCTTGGCAAAAATTATAAGCAAACATTACCTAAATATTATTTATTTTCTATGTTGATAAATTTAAAAACTGGTAGAGTAACAAATTCCCTGAAGTCTTAACCTACTTCCAGGGTTATTTTCCATATATTATTTGTATTTTCCCCTAGAAATCCCTGTTTATACAGAAGTTGCAAGATCTATCAACTCTATGTCCACTGTGCTGATACAATCATTTACAGTGTTCTTTTCAGCCTAAAAGATGTCCTAGAGTGAAGCTGTAGGGTCACTTTAAATAGTACCCCCACTGATTACAACGTGAGGGTAGAGATCCATTCTCTGAGTAGATCGCACTAGTAAGCAAGTGCACACAGGAGTATTCTGCACCCCAGCATGCTCCCTGCCAGCTTCTAATCACTAGAGTATAAAGATCAAACAAGAAGATCATAAGCAAAAAAGGTGATCCATGAAGCATCATTACCTTCCTTCGCATACTGCCCCCCACCCCCCGAGTAACCCTGTTCTCCATCCTGCACTGCCCTGACCAGTAAGAGAGCCTTTGGCACCCATCATGTCCGAAAGCAGGCACTAAAGACCATGAAAGTTTGAGATTCCAAATTTAGCTTTTCATTTCATTGAGCTTAGTTTTACTTGTTTCTTCACCCAAAGCAACTAGCAAGACACACTGGGCACTGTATTTGGAGTCAAAGTAATCGATACTAGTTTCAAATAACATGAAACATTACCCCTCCTCTTTCCCAAATCCTGCATCCAGCTGCAAGCAAAGCTACTGGTTTAGATTTTTTTATTTGTATTTATTTACTAGCAAGAAAAACAAAGAGAGACAGAGATCTCATATATGCAGGTTTGGTTTGAAATGCCAACAGTGGAGGTGGGGCCAGGACAAATCTGGGAGTCAGGAACTCATTTGGGGTTTCCCACACATGCAAAGGGGACCTAAGAACTTCATGCATCCCCTGCCACTTCCCAGAGTTTGCCTTAGTATGAAGCCGCTTCTGAGTAGTGCCAGAACTGGAATTTGAGCTGGAACTGAAATTCAGGCACTCCACCTAATGTGTGATGTGGGTATCCTAAGATACAGCTTAACCTTTAGGTAAAATGCTTGCACCCAAAACTTCTGATCAGAGCAGAAGGTACCTTTTCAGAAACCAAGATGTGTCTGAGTTATACGAGGCGGAATGGGTAGGAACATACTCATTGTACAACATCCATCAAATCCTGAGCCCACAGCTGAGAAACAGCTAAAAAACAGAACAACAAGCCAACAGTGTTAAGGACCCAGAAAACAGTGTTCTCAAGAATAATAATAATAAAACACTGTGTTGTCTTAAATTCACCTCGTTCTATCTGCAACAATGCTAACCTGGCCTGCTATGTTTATTTACTCTTTTTATCCCCACTTGAAGAATAATCCCCTGAAACATCTTTCCTGGCTTATATCCAGTCTCTGAGATAGAATTAAATCCTCCCCTTCATCCATTTCCACTGCCCCAGGGACATTCTATTGGCAATGGCACCAGACATTTCCAATAGGAATGCAAACATTCGTCTGTCATCAGATGCTAAACTCCTGTGAAAGGGGCATATTCTCACCCATGTCAATAAGCTCAGTCTAGCAGTTGGTATTCAGTATTCACTCAGTAACTGTCTTATGAATTTCATCAAAATCCATACGTATAGATGTATTTCAGGCCCTTCAGTTGAGGGAAAGAATGAATAACTTGGTGAATTATAGTACTATTACGTGGATGCTTTATTATATAGATATTTCCTAGCAGACAGACCAGCTATAAACTCTACATGAGAAATTCAATTTAGGGGAAAACAATGGAAAATTGGAAAACTCATCTTGACAATCAACATTGAGATGAATAATGGATCAAGAGTTGGAGCTCTTCTGTCCCAGTCACACATGTACATGCATACACAAGGAGCCATATAAAATCATTTGGTTGTACCCCATTTAGAAGCAGTGGACATGAAGACATTTTCCATGAGGAATCTACCCTTTATTTTACATTTTAAATAGGGATATTTTTTAAAACCCCTTTTGTTCCTAATTTACTCTCTCAACTAAATCACTCTCTCTCAACTGTGAACTTCATTACTTAAATATTTTTATTATATCCACAGAATTACATGAGAGTCTATTCAAACTGGAAACCTGTTTGGAACTATGCAGGTATCTTTTTTTCTAAACAGATTTCAAAAAGTTCTAGGAATTTCACAGATGAGAAGATGATCCCTGATTATATAAATTCTATTACTGCAGCCAGCACATGAGGGCACTTGGTAAACACTTGCAAGTGAACAATGAAGCTGTACAAATGAAAGAAAAAAAATTAACTGTCAAATACAGCTGATAACCATGAGAGTCATTCAGTCCTCAGTATTACATATTGCAAACAAGACACCTTAATCAGCTTAATGTACCCTAATACTGAATAAAAAAATCCCTAGCCAAAATAATTTTGGTATTTTCCAAATAATATTAAACTCTTTCGCCAAAAAGCTATTCCTGGTGTAAATGTTAGATTACATTAAGTTAGGCAACAGGGAAACAAATAGGCATTGAATGTCAGAGTGCCTGAGATCAAACCCATCTTAACTTCTAATCCAACTTCCAACTTCTGGTAATGTGTACCCTAGGAGGCAGCAGAAAGCCACTCAGGAGCACAGGTCCTTGCTACCACATGGAGTACCTTGATGGAGTCCCTGGCTCCTCATTTTTGCCTGGCTCAATACCAACTACTGCTGGGATCTGGGGAGTGAGCAAGCAGAGGGAAAATCTTTTTCTGTCTCTCTGACTCTGTCATGCAAATAAATCAAAATAAATAAACTATTCAAAATGAAAATATAAAGTCAGTCTTACTAATGTATCTCATTTAATGTCCAGAACTGGGAAAAATAACTGATTCATAATTAGAAGTGACCATTAAAGCAAAATAGGGAGAAATTCTACCAATATTTGCAAACTGTGGAGAACTCTGCTTTGTCTGCAAGTCATCCAAACTCAGAACATGCCTCTGGCCAGTTTCTTTTCGCCAGGTTTCCCTCGGGCTGCAGCAATGTGTATGAATACTCCTCAAAATGTCAGAGGATTTCCATCTATCTCCACCTGCCACTCATTATTTTGCATTCTTTACCAGCGCCCCAAGCTTCTAGAAAACCATCACATTAACAAACCAGAGTGACATTTTCCTTTTGTTTCTGTGCATGACCACTGCACAGGTTTGTCAGTCACTGTGAACCAAAACTTCTTACCCAAACATTTCTTACCAAAGTGCACTGCTGGATAAAAAGTCACATTGAGATAAAAGTGAGTAATGCTGTACTTAGGACAAACTCAACCCAGATAATAAGGCACCAAGTCTGACATCATGTGCTAAAGCAGGTATCTTAAAAAGACCAAATATGCACGCACACACACACACACACACACACACACACACACACACACACAGGTTGCTATCTTTTGCATAGTCCTCACATACAAAAATTTTAGTTAACATGATAAATCTAGTATCTTTACAGGATTTAACTTCCAGTTTCTTTTCCACACTAAGTGTGAATTATACGCATAGGGTATATGATGCTAGCTCTCCAGTACACCTTCATTGTAGAGATGACTCATGTGCATAACACACAATGGTCAATAATATTTTTTTTCAAAATGTGTCAGCAAATGGTCATCGAATAGCTATCTCACACTTCACACAGACAACAAAGCAGATGGGGTTTTCAAAATAAACCCACATGACAGTTTACAAAATCAGAATAAGCAAACAAGGAATTGGGCCATTAAAAACTAGAGAAAAAAATATGAAAACACAAGAAGTGAAATTTAAGGGGCACAGTAGGTGAAGTGGTTTTCTAACATGGTGAAATCTCACATGCATGCCAGTTCATGTCTCAGCTGCTGCACTTCCAATCCAGCTACCTGCTAATGGCCTGGGAAAGCAGCAGAAAATGGCCCATGTCTAGGACTCTTCTATCCATGTAGGAGACCCAGATGAAGGTCCAAGCTTCCATCTGGCCCAGTCCTAGCCATTCTGGTGATCATGAGAAGTAAACTAACAAAGACCTCTCTCTAGTTCATTTGTTCTCTCTCTCTCTCTCTCTCTCTCTCTCACACACACACACAGAAACACACACACACGCACACACACACATACACACTCTCTAACTCTTTCAAATACATAAATCTTTAAAAAGGTGAAATTTAATTTAGCTTAAGTGGAATTATAGAATAAATATCTGATGATGAAAATGATGAGGCTTCCCAAATGCAGCTTAACAGTTCATCCTAAAATCAAAATTTGATTTCTTGCTCATCAGGAAGTACTGTCCTATCTATCATTTATACTGGCAGAGGCATGCTGCTTGCCTGATTTCCAGCACTTCAACAGGATGATGACCTCTTGATTCTATGGACACATATCACCACGATGGAAGCAAGCTCTGAAAAGCCTTCCGGAGCATAGTCATGTGTTCACCCTGAGATGAATACTCTTAGAAGGTTATAAACATTGCTTGCTATGGTTGTCATGAGACAGTTTTCCTTCTAACTTTGTATGGAAAATCAATGAGTCCGAATTCTCCTGGAAATGTATCTCCTCTCTTCTGACTTCTGCCTAGGATGCTTGGAGCAGAAACAAAAGGTGTGTGACAAAGAAAACAAAGTACTGAGGGATAAGCATAGTGCAACAGCATCACTAGTATCCTCCTCATTCTAAAGGCTTTGCAGGCACAAGGAGTGAAATATTTCTAACTTCTAAGGTAGAAGCAAAATGGACTTAATTGCTAAAATCCATTTATCCCTCTCATGATGTTTTTAAACTTATTTATATTATCCATCTTTCCTACAGTTTTATTCATCAGCCTCGGTTATGACCATCCATCGAATTTCATGACATGCTCACAATCTGTATAAAAAATCACAAGTTGAATCAAAACAAATTTATGAGAAACTACTTAAGATTATTCTCTTCTATTAAAAAAGTGAACTCATGACCTTAAAATAAATGAACTTTTCAGCCTTGTTGCTACGCAAAGTGTAGCAGCTCCATGAGCACGTCCACACTTCTCCACGCAAGGCGTCTCCAACCAGGATTTCCTATTATACAATAGGAAGAGATCTCAATGGGTTAAGTGCTTATACTATTTCCAAGACTCAAATATGCTTGCAAAAATATGAGTTAAATTGCTGAAAATACAAGAATATTCAAGTTAGAGAAATTTCAATTGTCTAGCTGGCTAAAAATTTAACACTAAACAAGTCTGCAACAGAACAATCATGTACCTTTTTCTTTATTTTTTGTGCTGATTAAAGCAAGCTGGGTCTATAAAAGAATCACCACCATGTTCAAAAAAGTCAACATAATGTGTAAGAAAAAAATAGGGTAGTAAGGTAAAAGTATAAAGAGAATATATTTTACTGTTGATTTCAATAGCCAAGAGAGTGCTAAAATATATGTGCACTAACGTTTCACTCCAGTTCTTATTTACGTGCTTATTTATAAAGGATGTGCATGGCCATTTTACTAACAAATGAGTAGAGATCAGTCAATAAAACCATTAAGACATGCATCAAACAGTCCTGAAAGATGATAAAAGAGTGAGGCTTACTCAGCATAAACAAGCCTGTTAGAGCTGGGCTTCACAGCTAACAAACAGGTAGAGTGGAGTTCAATAATGAAAGCTAGAAGATAATCCAGTCAAAGAACAGAATTCCTGGGATTCACTCATCCCTCAGGACATTGAACTATCAGATGATGCTCAATTTTAAATAAATTTATACAGACATATGTTATTCCCCATGCTAAAATAATGTACCTAACAATGGACACAGGTCACATGATGTACATTATTTTAAAAGATCTTCCTTTTGGTGGTAAAGAACAACTTGTAGGAATCAATTCAGAATTTAGGGAAGGAAGTAATATCATGATACAATAAATGAATTCAATCTTTAAAAATAAAATCTCTTACTTCTGACCAGCAGCTAAGATTTAATTCATTTTGGAGAAACAGCTCTTTTTTTTAACATCTTAGGTACTGTAATGTTTTTAATACAATCTCAGCAAAACAAAAATAAGTACAGAATTAATGAAGGAGGAGCCAAACCCATAACTAATTTTATATTTAATTGTCAAGATATATTTTGGGTATCTGAAATATCCTTAAAATTGATCATACTAAGTGTATAACTAAAATTTAAACAGTTAAATGAAATTTAGTATTTTGGTAAAGTTCTAAATAAAAGTATTTATACAATTTAGCATTTTAAATACACAAATTAAAATAGATTGACAATGGAAAAAAAAAAGACAGCGAGTAATGGATACTCCTCTCCCTGCACAAAAAGCTCCTTTAGAACTAAAATATTTGTACAGTCAGAGTCACCATGTTTCTATTATCACTGCAGTTTTCATAATTGACCCACAGTCTCCCAAAACACTAAAGCAAGACGAAGGGACAAATTGAACAGCTTTGAGCAAATTGCAGCTCTGAGGTAGGACTCCAAGCACAATGAGTGGTGGGCTGGGAAGAGGTTTATGACACCCATTAAAAGACAAAAAAAAAAAATCTTACACTTGTCTCTACCCATATATGTCCACTATAATACTCAGGCTATACTGTGGTAGTAAACAAGCCCAAAACAATTTAAAAAAACAGCAACTGCCTATAGTTTTGATGACTGCGGGTGGGGCTGGTGACAGTGGTGCAGGTTGCCATGGTTTCTCACGGCAGGATTGAGGCTGATGAAACTGCCATGAAAATCACTGGTAGCTACAGCAAAGGGAAAAGAAAAGGGGTGGCGGGATATCTCAGGTCAGCACTCATCACTTTATTTCATGGTTCATTGGCTGGACATGATCCCATGTCCCGTTCCAAGACAGAAAGTACCAGGAAGCACAGGTCCACACATGGGGCCAAAAACATACGTGTGTGTGTATGTGTGTGTGTTATGTTTTGCTGAAATTCTTGTGAGAAAAACAGGGCTATCTGTTTGCAGTCCTGTAGTGATGGACCTTTAAAAGAGGGTTGTCATGGAGGCATATGGGAGGGAGGTCTGAGCCATTTTCAACAACAAGATATAGTCCCCTAATACACAGCTTGTTCCTCTAGCAGGTTCCTTCCCTGAATCTGTTAACCTACAGATTAGGAAATGTCCTGTTGCTTCATTCCCACATTAACTGCTCCTGGAGCCCTCCCGGAGGAATTTCAACCAGCTCTGGCTCTACATGGCAAAAGATTCAAGATGTCTTCCCACAGCTATCCTATTGTGTCATAAAAAAAAATAACAAAAATTCAGACAGAATATTTTTTCAGAAGACTCATGACTTTTATTTTCATTTTTCTAGCCAATCTGTTTTAAAGAACTGAATTGAGTTCTCAGCTCCTGCGTTTGATCCCAAGCCTAACCAAGACCACTGCTGCCTTCCGGAAAATAAACTAGTAGGTAGGCAATATCTCCTCGTCTGTTCTTTTTTAAGTAATTTTTCAAAATGTTTTTCTTTATTGCCATATTCACTGACCTTAAACAAAGCCCACAATTCTTAGAACTGAAATGCTATTCCTCTAGTTCAGCTAATGACAATTTTTTCTTGAAATATTCAGTGTCTAACATATGTCTGTACATCTACAGCTTTTTACCCCGTCTTAGTGATGGTATCTAGGTGTTCTGGTAGACAGCATCACTCATATTTTCTTTTTAAAGGTTTATTTAATTCTATTGCAAAGTCAGGTATGCAGAGAGGAGGAGAGACCGAGAGGAAGATCTTCTGTCTGCTGATTCACTCCCCAAGTGGCCACAATGGCTGGAGCTGAGCTGGTCCCAAAGCCAGGAGCCAGGAGCTCTTCTGAGTCTCCCACATGGGTGCAGGAACCCAAGGCTTTGGGCTATCCTCAACTGCTTTCCCAGATCACAAGCAGGGAGTTGGATGGGAAGTGGGACCGCCAGGATTAGAACCAGCACCCATTTGAGATCCTGGTTCATTCAAAGCAAGGACTGTACCTGCTAGGCCACCACACCAGGCCCTCTTATTTTTTCAGTTACTTTAAGAGGTAAGCTATTCTGTATTCTGTTATATCTATTTCCATCTAAGTCCTAACCTCCAGGTAGACAATAATAAAATCCCCCCAAATTATAAAATGTGATCTGCTATGAAATGTAGACTAGGAAAAATATAGTGAAATAGAGAATATAAGAAAAAATATGGGCAACCACTTTGAAACATACATAGCTTCCTTCTGACACATGCTATTAGAGTAAGACTTCCAGAGCAAGAGCCAGGTTTGTGCTTATTTATGAATAGATCCCCAATGCTTACAAAATTGCCAAGAACAAAGTAGACACACAGTAGTCTCTTTGTTCTTAACTAGAAGAATGAATATCAGGATCTGCCAGGACATAAGACATGTAAATTAACGCCAAAAGCAATGTGTTCATGTTCTACAATAGGAATTACCATCAGATGTAGTGAAGAAGATACACAGTAATATTTGCAAAGAAAAAGAAAAAAAAAACAAGATAACAAAGTATGAGAATCACAACCATTCCAAGTTCTTATCTCTTAGTAAACATCATAACTCTCAGCCTATCTTTCACTATGCCTTCACATAATAGTACCACAACAAAGGGCTGCTGGGGTGACCACAAAGCCTGTGCAAACTTCTTTAAATATTGTATGAGAAATGAAGCTTTCCTGGTATGTTTGACAGAACGTTCATCATCATTAATGGGTAAATATGTATGGATTAGTTTATCTGTAAACCAAACAATATCTATTCCAGAAAGGAGGCTAGGTATCTAATTTTAAAATGAGAGAGTCATTCACTGAGATTAAAAACCATGGCCAACCCCCCACACCTTCCTGCCTCATAGGTGTCTCAGACATGCAAACAGTAACCACACCAGAGCTTTATGTCTGTGGTGTGCATGAAATGGGGTCAGCTTGGCAGAACAAAATGCTGCAGGAATTCTGCATCTATTACTGACTAAAGATGTGAAAGAGAAAGGCTGTAAAGGACAGAGCTACAAGTCAAGATGCTCTTGTAATAGACTGCCAACAACACAAATTTCTCCCCTGTGCCGCCTTTCATTTAGCTCACTGCTTCTCTGTGATGGAGGGCCACTCCCTACATCCCTGAAAGCAAGAGCAGAGAGCTGTGTGCCCTTATCTTTTCTTGCCTGGTCTTCAGTTTGTGAGGAGGGTGGGTTTGACTATTCAAGAAGACCACATTGTGAGAACCCTGCCCCCTGAAGCAACCAGATGTTCACTCTTGGAGCAGTGTGTGCAACCTCTCAGTATGGTTGTCATTACCATGACCTAGGGGAGGTGACCTAGAGTATATTCCTCCTCTTCTTTAATTTCCACATGTGCATACTGAGTGCAATAATGAAAGCTACCATATAGGCTTATAACACTTAAGATGACATGTAAAATATTTGTCTTAGCACTTGGCAAGTGCTCAAAATAGTGATTATAAATATTAATCTACCAGTAACAAGGACAACATAAACCCATGGCCTTCTATCAAAGGACTAAAAACACAATGATTCTCTGTGGCATAAATCTAATGAAAAGATGCATAGGATCTATAAGGAGACCATATCCTCATATGGTCTTTTCCTTCCAAACAAAAAACATCAGATAATTCCTTTTCTCCAAGTGATACTGGAACTTAATTCTAGACAGGCAGATCAGTTCACTTTTACTCAGGGATCTATTTCTCCCTAGCCAACCAGAACAATAAATGATCTCATAAAGGGTGAGGGGAAGGATGGTTTCTCTTTTAATTTTCCTGAATAAATAGAATTTAGCAAATTGCTACCATATTGTGACTTCTGAACCACACATCTCACCTTATTTTGTCCCCTTTTTTGAAAGATTTATATTTTATTTATTCGAAAATCAAAGTTAAGGAAAGAGAAAAAGAGAGAAGAGAGAAATCTTCCATCCCACATGACTGTAACAGCCAGGGCTCAGCAAACCCAAGCCAGGAGGCTAGAGCTCTCTCAAGGTCTCCCACATGAATGGCAGCGGCCCAAACACTGGGGCCATCACTTGCTGATTTTACTTAATCATCAGGGAGCTGGATTGCAGTGGAGAAGCTAGAGAAGCCAGAGAAGCTGAGATAATAACCAGCACTCAGATGGGATGCCTGCACTGCAGGTGACAAATTTGCCTGCTTATGCCACAACGGTGACTCTGATACAGTCTTCTTAATGGAATATATTTTGGCTGTTGTAGAGTTTATGGAAGTCACACTGGTAGACGTGTATTTTGTCAGATGATTACTACTCGTAGAAATGTTCTTGAGTTAAGGATGACATGAATTCATGTACATCAACCTTAAGATATCAGTGGCTCAGCCAGTCACTATTTACCAAAAGGCTGAAAATTTGTACTAGTCACAGGGACAATTTCAGATTTAAAGATAACACCTTTGGGAATCATTGCTAGGGAAATGAAAGTTGAAACTCCGAGTATATCTGAGAACGTTGAGGGGGCAAATTTCTAGAATGGTGTACTATGCCACAGGCCAGACCTCTTTATACTCTTGGCTCATATGGCTGAGACATTGAAATGCTCCCATAAACAATGAGGTTCTAAGTTATACTGTACTGTCTTATTTCTCATGGATTTGGCAACTACAGTCAATTTTTAAAAAGAGAAATATAACTTATTCCGGTCACTATGAGACATGCCTTGATCTGCTTCAATCCTTCTCAACCGGGGGGAGACGATGACCACTATCTTCCAGTTGACATTTGGCAATATTTGCAAACCATTTGGTCTTCCTAAGTAGATGGAGACAGTCAACATCATCTATTGCACATATGTCAGAACATCCTACAGAACAGCCACTCACAACAAAAATTTTAAAAATCACTGGACATCAAATGTCCATAGTTCTGAAGTTCAGAAAGACTTATCAATTTTGATACAACTCACTGATAACTGTATTGTGCTATATGGATTTTGTAGAGTGACATTTAGGCTCTCGGTAGGAAATTCAAGTCTGAACACTAAATTTTGCCTAATGTATTTCATCATGTCTCTTCTACTATGAAGAGGTACTCATCTAGTTCGGCTATAAATGCTATACAAGTTAACCAAGAAATTTATCTTTAACTCCATCAATGCATACTTTGTCGATCTTTGGTCCATAAAATAGCTAATGTTAATACTGCATGAAATTGTTCATATTTTATTCAGTCATGGTCAACAGCATATCTTTACACATAAAGAAAACTTGACTGCAGACTACTAAGAATAGTCAGCCTTTTTCCACAGCACTGCACTTTACATTTTTACTGACAGAACACAAACAGAATACACTCTGAAAGTGCTTAGCTTGTTTTCCACATACCCACAGTCTGTCAAGCAAGTCAACAAAGATGCCAGTTCTTTTCACTAATATTTTGTCCTACTTTATTCATCCAAAGTTTCAAGACCCCAGACACATAACAGAGAACTCTGCCAACAATTACAGAAGGAAGAAACAGACAAGGCTCTATTTGTTTGAAAATCTATTGTCCACAATATTGCTGCCAGCCAGGCTTCTAGAAGGATGAAAAAAAATGGGATGCAAAATGCTTCGTTGTTTCCTTCTACCAGTCCAATCCTACCTGCTGTAATACTCACGAATGCAAGGTGTAAGGTAAGATAAAGGAAAAGGAAAAATGGAGGGATTGCAAAGAAGGAAGATTCAGTTCTCCAGAAAAATAATAAGAGCCAATTCAGAAAAGGGTTACTTTTTAAGCATCTTTCCATGGAACATTTAAGATTAATGGTTTGTGTAGGAAGAAAGAATCTGTTGATATTTTACTCATTTTCATGTACTCAGTGTATTTTTTTAAAAATAAAATGATAAAATACCATAATTAAATGATTACTCAGAAGTGGACTATATTAAGTTTTGTGGCTAAATTTTAAAATGGACTATAAGTCCTTTAAGCTTCTGGTTTAAAGTTTTGAGGAAATAACTTAGTCATTCAAACACTGGATTCCTTTTCCATTATGGAGAACAGGTTGTTGAGGTCATGAGGACAGGCTATCTTGTCATCTTGTTCCTTCACAAAATGATTCTGATGATTACTCATTTTTTTTCTAAAGCTTTCCTTTCCCTCTAATGTTACATTGAGTCTTGCAATTACACACAAGATCTTCTAGTTAAGTTTTGATATATTAAAACTTCTCAACAAAACCCTGCCAAGAAGAGGAGTTCTGGAATTTGGGGCTGTGTGCTGGTAAACCCAAACACTGGCATAGACAAGAGAGAAACAAGTAGAAATTAGCCAATCAGAAACACTGGCATTCTATTTCACTGAGTAGTTGATGTTTTTATTTTGTTTTTTTCTTGAGTCACAATCAAATTTTGTTTAGCCTTCTGGAGATAAATTATCTACACTCTGGCAAGGTCTTTCTTGCCCCACGCCAATGTTGTATTCTCCTTTTCCTCTAGACTTAATGGTTCTTATCCTTTCACACCTTTAGTCCCTTCTCCTTCCTCCTTTCTCAGTTTTCTTACAACATCTTTTTAGGTGAGCTTTGCATCACAGGAGAGTTGTAAAAAGAATATACAGAACACAGGTAACAATAATTCATCTTTCCTTTACGTTTACATGATATGTGATGTGTAACACTGATCTAAATCAGGAACCTGATTGAATGTAATATTATTTTTTTTTAAAGATTTATTTATTTTATTACAAAGTCAGATATACAGAGAGGAGGAGAGACAGAGAGGAAGATCCTCCATCCGATGATTCACTCCCCAAGTGAGCCGCAACTGGCCGATACGCGCCGATCCGAAGCCGGGAACCTGGAACCTCTTCTGGGTCTCCCACGCGGGTGCAGGGTCCCAAAGCATTGGGCCGTCCTCAACTGCTTTCCCAGGCCACAAGCAGGGAGCTGGATGGGAAGTGGAGCTGCCGGGACCAGAACCGGTGCCCATATG
This sequence comes from Ochotona princeps, assembly GCF_030435755.1. Lineage (NCBI taxonomy): Eukaryota > Metazoa > Chordata > Mammalia > Lagomorpha > Ochotonidae > Ochotona > Ochotona princeps. The sequence goes on from NC_080857.1 coordinate 15,314,438, forward strand.
GGATCCCGGCGTGTCCAAGGTGAGGACTTTAGCCACTAGGCCACGCTGCTGGGCCCGAATGTAATATTATTAACTAAGCTACAGATCACATGAGTTGTCATCCAATCAACAAATGCCCAATTCACTCATACATTTAGCAAGTATGTAAGTTCTTACTAAGCACTGCACACTGTTCTAAGCAACACTGTCACAGAACTTCCACTCCAGCTGTAAAAGTTCAGTTCATTTTGAGGGCAGCATTATTTCTGTACATCACTTGAGATGCTACAAAAATGGATCTAGACTAAGGAACAGAGGATGTTACTATCTAATAGTTGGCTCACACAGTTATTTACCATGATAGCTCAGATATTTTTTGCAGCCCCATGTTCATATTCTTTCAATGTCTTTTGAATTTACCATGTGTCATAGCTCTCAATTGTATGTTTTTCACAAAATAAGTGCATTCATGACAATTTTTATTTTTTCTTAATTTCTTTCCCCATTACAGTTAAGTAAGTTAAAGCAAGCAAAGTAAACATGTACATACATATATTCATCTGTGCACAGGCATGTGTATACATATCCACACATTATGAATGGATACATGTAGGCATGTAGTGGGAACACATGAACCTATGGCCAGACATGCACTCTCACTTTTATGCATATTGCTAGTGCATCTGTGCACACATTTACACAATTTATATGAGTGTGGTGTGTGCACAGGTGCCAATGGACACTTTATAACAGGTCTCTGTGTGCATTCTGAACTGAGATGACTATAACACAATGGAGCTTCCTCACCTCTCTATGAACTGAAATTGAGTCTGAGCTTCCAGGAAAATATACCTCAGGACAAGACCAAAGAAACAGGCAGTGCAAGATCAAACAAGGTCTCCTCCCCCTAAGAATTACATGTAATTACTGCAGGGATTTAGGGAGCTGAATGACAAAAATGAGATCTATATTGCAAAAATCATCACTCTAGCTATGCTACTGGGTTGGTGAACCACAAATTGGCCTCAGGTTTTGTCTTACCTCCAGTTCAACATTTACAAGTATCTGCTAGGCATCTTCCTCCAGTCAGTTAAAACTAAAAGCGGCTCAACTCACTAGAGCTAAGATATGGAATCAACCCAAACATCCATCAGCAGACACTGCTAGATAAATAAATTGTGGCATATATACACAGTGGGATACTACTCAACCATCAAAACGAAATCCTGTGTGTTGCAACGAAGCACATGCAACTTAAACCATTGCTTCTCAAAGTAAGCCAGTCCTAAAAAGAAAAATACATGTTTTCCCTGAACTATGGTAACTAATCCAGACTATAAAAAATATAATCTATATGAGCAAGATTGATATTCTGACATATGTTTAATGTTCACAGCCCTTATCTATAATCTAAAGAAACAGTAGAAATTTTTTATACTTTTCATTTATTAAAATCTCTACCTAATGCAGTGTTAAGCCTCTGTTGACAAAGTGAACTCAAAGTATACCATTGTAAAAGTTAAAAAAAAACCCTAAAACAGCTAAAAGCAAACTTATGATCTTCTCCCTTGAACAGGTTCCCTCCTGCCTTCCCAATTCAGAGTCTAATCCAACTTTGGAAACAAAAATAATGCTATACTCAATTTTTATTCAGAAAAGAAAAAAAAGCAGCCCTCTTTAAAAGAAAAAGCTGATTCCTTTTCAATCATCCATCAGCAAGACTTGGTGCATGGTAGTCACTTGCAAAAAACTTTTAAGAACTTGACCTTAATTCATATTTTCTTTACATAAATCATGCCTAGTAATCACCTCTTTTTCAAAATTCCTATGTAATTCACCATAATCCCTCACATCCTAGAATGTCCTTTCCTAATCTGCTTGATTAAAGTATGAAAACAGATTAAACTGACCTTGATATAAAAACTGTTATGCACATCACTCAATCTTATTTAATAAAAATTACTTCGTATTCTTTGAGCTCCTAGAACACTTAAACATACTTATACAACTCACGTGGTTGTTGCCACATGGAAAACAGAGACTATCATTCCCCAGTGCCTATGGGAAGTAATCAGTAAATAGTGACTGAAAATAGTTGCCAAGTTTAAGTTTCAAGAGACAGTCTATGTGAAGGACACGCCAATGCAAGCAAAGTTAAGAAGTCAGCAAATCTACACCATTTAGGTGCTGTTAAAATTTAATTAATCCATGAAACTATAAGTGCCACAGGATGAAATATAAAGACAAAACTGCATCGCAATTTTTTTTCCCCCATAATCAGAAAGAATGGCAAGCAGGGTAGTTCCAAAGGCTTAGTGGAAAAGGCTTATTCTAACTGGTCCCAGCTAGGGGGAGACAGAGAATAGAAAAGCCATGGGATCTTTTCTTACAATGCTTACCATCTTACTTATGCCATCTTACTGTATTCCCACATTTTAATCACATCTGCAAAGACTTTATTTCAAAAGAAAGTGACATTCATAGGTAATAGGGCTCTGGAGCACTAACTCAAATCCATGAAAGGAACAACGTGGACAGAACAGTGCCCTGCACTAGGGACAAAGTAATTTTTGCAGAAACTGGCTGGTCTCTATAGGTGTACTAGTAACCACAGGTCACCGAGCACTCCCAGGATGGTAACCTTGAAACAGAAAGCATCCAAACCAAGAGAGTCAAAGTAATGATGACTACACCATGAATGAAGAATTACACTCTTCCCCAAGCTTTTCTGTTATCAGGAGCTGAAGAGCTAAGGCTGGCTCCTCTGGAAGCAATCTTTGAATTTCTTGCTAATCCAGGAAGTAGGGTACTGCAGTAAGATTTAAGGTTGAATGGGAGAACTTGAGCAACATGGTAATTCCTATACATCAACGGTGTAACAACTTCAGAGTCATTCCACAAGTGTGGTAGTCTGACACTAAAGAGGATGAGGCCATCAAAAAGCAATATACTTGGATCCCTTCTTCTTTGTTAATGTGACTAGTAGTGGGACTGCTTGTTATAAACCAAGAGTAGAATATAAGAAAAAAATAACAGCTCTTCTGGAATATCTCATTTAGCTTTGTACTGGTTAGATTCTCTCTGATTATGATGCTTGATTTGCACCCACTTGCCAATCTGCCTCTTAGGGAAAGAAACATAAAGATCTGGGGGATAATTAATGATAAGTCACTGGGTATGTTGGAAGGATAGAGCTTTTGCTTCCATGTTCACATGAATTATTAAGATTCTCACACTTTTCTTCAGTTTGTGACCAAACGGAGACTCCCTTGCAAGCAACAAACAGCTTGCAGGCTATGAGCCCTGAGAAACCAGAATCAGGCCATGATTTAACACAGCAACCCTTAACTGTGCCCAAAGGTAAGGGTTTTTTTATCCCCATTTTTGGGTAGTAAGCTCTGTGTCAGGGTATGTCATGCCTTGTTTGCCATCTAAATGACAACAGTGCCATCAAGTCCCAGACTGAATATAACCTCTAGGTTTGCAGCTCTGCAGATCAAGAAACAGCCCTTTTAAAAAGCATTGGTTTTGCTCAGAAATCTGGGTTATCTATTAATTTCTTGACAGAAATCTGATCTCAAGTAACAACACATATCTAAGATCCAAGATCTAGAAACCTAAACTGTAAAAGCAATACTATGTATCAATCATAATTCCTTATTTTAATTCATTAGGCAGCACTCTGAACTAAGAATAGAAAGCCAAAACCTGGATCTTACTAAATGCCCTGAAAGATTCAATATTACAAGACTTTTTCCTCTGCTCATGAAAGGTTTATATTAGTATTTACCTGAAATTGAGTGGAAGGAAAATTTAGGAATTTCAAGATCCTTCATAGTGTCTTCTATCAACATTCAATAGCTGTTGTAGATATAAATCTGTTTACATTTCTTACGCTTTCAGTTTCAGACCCTTGCAGACTGCCAGCTGCCGTCCTACAACATATCCAGTGGTCTGTTTCAGTGAAAGTGCTCTCACTTACTGTGACTGACAGATAGGGAACATTTCACAAGCCCAGGAACAAAACAAAGTTAAGCCACATCTTAGATGGGAATTACCCTACAATGTCTCTGAGAGCAAAATCAAGGGTTTTCCCCTTCCTCAAGCATGGCTTCAGAATGTTATGTTCCTGAACTTGAACACACTTTTACCATGGAAGATAATTCTTTTCCTTGGTTATTCACTCTCAGACAGACATTTTTCAGACTTCTATCATAGCCAAGACCAAAGATATTCTTATTACAAAAATATCTCTGATAGCCAAGCCATGGCCATTTAGAAGAAATTAGAGAATGATTTGGCACAGTTGGTGGATAAAAGATAAACACTTTCCAGTAAATATAAATCAGAGTGCAATATTTGTGTTTCATATATGCTAATATTATTTCTGAATCCATCCTTGTATATTCATAAGGTCTGAACATTTAAAAATTACTATGCTTTATATGATCACTTTATTACATTATATCTCATAAGACTTAGGATTTTAAAAAAATTAAACATATAATATAAACATAAATTTAGAAATTGAACTGTAAAGGTAAAAATAAATGAGACAAAAAATTATATGACCCATATACATAGAGACATTTTTCTTCTTCCGGAAGTATTTTTAAATTAACCACAGCTATGCCATAAGACTTAAGAACCTACTTTCTTGTATCTCCTGTAAGCAACAAATAGAGGGGTTTTCTGTTTCTAATCCAGTCTACTAATCCATGACATTTGATTGATGAGTTTAATCCATTTACATTCATGGTTAACATAAATAGGTGGTATTTTGGTCCTGTTATTTTAGCAATGGGTTGTTCATTGATTTAGTCTTCTGTTGTTATTTTACTGGCATGTTCTTCACATTTGCTTTTGCTTTTGCCTTTTGATGGGTGCTATTCTTTTCTCTGTCAAGAGAACATCTTTAAGTATCATTTAAAGGGCAGGTTTGGAAGAGGTGTATTCTTTTAACTTTTCTTTTTCGTGAAAGATTTTTATTTCATTTTCAAAGACAAAGGAAAGCTTTGCTGGCTATGTTAATCTGGCCCAAAATTTTTCTTGCTCTTAGAATCTGGTATATGTTGCTCCATTCTCTTCTGGTCTATAGAGCTTCCTGTGAGAGATCAGCTGTGAATTTAATTGCTGTTCCTCTATTTGTCAATTCATTTCTTTTTTCACGAGCACATTTAAAGGTCTTCTCCTTATGTCTGATTAAGAAGAGCTTGATTATCATGTGTTATGGTGAAGGACACTTTTGGTCAACCCAATGAGAGTTTTGTGCCCCTCCTGGATGTTGTTTCCCGATTCTTTCTCCAGTTCAGGGAAATTTTTTATTATTATTTCATTCAATACATTTTTAAACCCAGCTTCCCTTTCTGCACCTTCTGGAATTCCCATAACTCTTATGTTGGGCCTTTTAATCATATCTTTTTTTAAAAGATTTATTTATTTTTATTGCAAAGTCAGAGATATACAAAGAGGAGGAGAGACAGAAAGGAAGATCTTCTGTCTGACCATTCACTCCCCAAGTGACCACAATGGCTGGTGCAGCGCCAATCCGAAACCAGGATCCTTGAACTTCCTCCAGGTCTCCCATGTGGGTGCAGGGTCCCAAGGCTTTGGGCCATCCTCGACTGCTTTCCCAGGCCACAAGCAGGGAGCTGGATGGGAAGTGGAGCAGCTGGGATTAGAATCAGCACCCAAATGGGATCCAGGTGGGTTCAAGGCGAAGACTTTAGCTGCCAGGCCACCGTGCAGGACCCTAATCATATCGTTTAATTCTTGGATACTTTTTTTAGCTTGACCAGCTCTGCTTCCAGCTTTGTGGTTGTTTCCCCATTGTGACAAAAAATAGTTTCCAATTCTGAGATTCTTCTGCCTTCTTTGTTCTATTACTGAGACTTTCAAGTGAATTTTTAATTTGCTCTATTGTGTCCTCCATTTCCAATAATTCGTCTTGGTTTTGTTTCAGTGTTGCTAGCGGCAGTGTGACATAGTCCTTACATTGCTGCATTTGTGCCTCTCATTGTTAAGGAGCTTTACAGCCTACAAGAGATACATCTCACCAACAAAGGTCAGCGGAAGCCGTACCTCATGGATTTTAATGTTTTTGTTTTCTATTTTATTTCTTCAGAACATTTTTTCTCATTAAATTCTTTAATAACTCATACAGTAGCATCATTTTCTTCAAGAAGGTTCTTATTTTTTTTCCTTTTTCATTTCCTCAGCAACACATCAGTCATTCAGTAGCATGTTATTTAACTTCATACCATTTTAATTTCTTTTTTTTACCATTCTGATTTTGTTTTGTGGCTTTTCATTTAAGGGGATGTATAGTATTTATGTAATAGAGACTACCATATCCAGTGGTATGCTGTTTAACTTCAAGGCATTGTAAATTTGTTTTGTTTTGTTTTTCCTGTCGTTGGTTTTGTTTTGTGGCTTTTCACTTGGGGATCTATAGTGACTGTGTAGTAGAGAGTGACATGTACGGTGCAGTGTGCATCTCTACTGCCAGACCGAGGATGGACTCCCAGTAAAACTTCTAGATGTATCTTCGCAATGGGATGCTGGACTCTGCCATTGTCCATGCCTGCAATGATGGGCTTATGACTGTTTATGAGGAACTATGCTGCTGTAATGATATGGGAGAACTCAGTGTGTGGAGGGTGGGGCTAAAGGAGGGAGCAGAGGAAATTCCAGGGTCTATGGAACTGTATCAAAAAATGAAAATTATATGATAACAGTAAAAAGGGGAAAAAAATAAAAAAGAATGCATTTTTTTTTAATGTAAGCCTCACTTTACCACATATTTTAAACTGCACAAGACAATTTACTCTGGACCTGTTGACATGGTCAACAGTAAACTTTGGTGCTTTCATGTGTCTTGATTTAAATTATGTTATATGGTCACCTTAGCAGGGTCACTTTTATTTAATGCCTTGATGCTGACACTCTGTCCCAGACATCACCCTATATTTTCATATGCCTCTTTCTCTTTGTAAACTGAAAGATTTCAGGTCCCGGATAGAACCCACAAAAGATCAATATAGTTGCTACAAAATATTTCAGACAAAATAACAAACACTGTTTAGACATTTGCAAAATATGGCCTACCTTGAAACCAACTCACACTTCTTGCCATACCCTGCTTATTTTGTGTTTGGCAGACCTAACATGTATTCTTCCCTAGATGTGAACCAAATGAATTTTGATTTAGTTCAGGAATTGGGTACCCTGGACAAATTTCATGAAGAGGTATATGGGCTCTATCTGAGAAAGTCTTCATAAATGAGCAGTGATAATCAAAGAAATCAATTTATCCTTTGCTCTCATTGATAGAAATATAGCTATGTGTCAAATTACGGGCAATGAGATATAGGGGACCACTCTGATAGGTCAGGGTGATTTAGTGTATGAGGGTTCTTAGGCTATTTCTCCTCTTGCCTAAAAAGAGATTTTTATACACACTCACATATACACATGGTTTTTCATTCTGCCCTCTGAATATTGTGAACACATCTAGAATACCTAAAGTCATCTTAAAAGGGATCATAAATTTCAGTTACTTGCTGCCAAAAGCACTCTGATATGCTTGTAACACCAAGGAAAGATCTGTAACAACCAGATTCAGTAACATTTTATGAAAAGCATGATGGGGTGAGAATGTTTGGGAAGGGAGACAGCACATCCAGAGACAGAGTGATGAGCCCTGCTTTTTTGCTAGGAAACTAGTCAATGAGAAAGAAAATCAACTCCTTATCAACAAAAGAAAGTGTGTATATCAGCTAATGAAAGAACATATAATGAGGCTGCAAACAAAACAAAACTGCTAAGAGTTTTTAAAGCATATCCAATAAAGCATGCACTTTCAAGGGAACTGGGGTACAAGTTTAAAACAGTGAGATACATTTTATTAAACAAATTATATTAATTCAAATAGTTCTTACACTGTAAACCTGAGATTAGCATGATGGTGCACCCCAAGCAGAAAGGACAAAGATGCCCTAATTGAACAAGAGCAAAGCCTTTTAAATCCTAAAGTAAGCATGGTGAGCTTCCCAGATGACTTGGTCAACAGCTCATTATTCCAGTTTACTTTACAACGTGGGTTTAGACTGTGGTCCTGGAGAGTTCTTTAAAAATGGGATGCTTCGAAAAACATCTGTTGGAGGTATCCCTTACTGACTGAAAGGCAGCTGTAGGAGAGTAAAATAAACACAAACAACCTACTAGGCACTTGTTAAGAGTTTTGTGTTTGCTTTATTTGATCTTCCTGGCAAGCTCTGTAACCAACTATTGAGATTTGCACAGCATTTCTGACATACAGCCCAAACTGAGCATTCTCTCTATTAGCAACATGGGTACTGATTGTGTTGGATAGCAAGGGACCATTGCATACATATGAGAATTAATGCAAGCTCTATCTTTTAAAGTGAAAAGGGGTACATTGAAATATTTGGATATAGTATTTAATTGTTCTTGGCACATTCAATGAATGCAAGATAAAAAGTAAAAGGAAAGCAGTATTACCAGAGATACACATTCTAGTCAGGGAATACTACTGTTTCATCCAGTCCAATTGAGTCACAAATTATATTTTGGCTTCTTCATGAATTTTGTGCTTATGAACCCAATAAAAACTGTGAGAAATCCATTTCCACACTTCATATATAAATGAATTTTCTCATTTTTATCTGATGGTAGTTCATGGTACACACCCAGGGCAATAGGCTGGTTATGCTCACTTTTGGGAAAGCAGACACAATTATTCCTCTTTCTCCAGAATAGTTACACAGAACTGCTCCATTTTTAAATGTTATCAGTGGCTGAGCTGCTAGAATTGTGTGAAGCAATCTCCTGACAGAATGGCATTGCCAGAATAAATTTTCTTCTTTTATTTTCTTTGTGCTGCCTTTGTTCTCCAGCTTCTCTCTCTCCAGTTCAATTTTCCAAGACTCTGATCTCAGTTTAAAGCATCTGAAGTGCACAGTGACAATCACTTAACGTGCCAACTAAGAATTGATATTTGGAAGAAAAGTCTAGAAACCCAAATATCTTGAAAGAGTCAACAAATGACTATGTACTGAACAGGTGCCAGAGACTATGCCAAAAAGTGGAAAAGATCATTTTAGCTAGAAGTCACCCTGACCAGACACTGAGAGCTGCCAGAAGGCTTGGTTGCTCACCACCCTATATCAAAATCATCTCAAAATCGGAATTTCTGAAAACACACTGCTGATTTTGCAAACTGTGTTTCTTGCAGGCAGAACAAGACACACATGAGAGAAATTATTTCTAGTGAGAACTTAAGATGATTCAAAACCTTGAACAACAATCTAAACACTGACTGGAAGGGAATGCTAGAAAGCAGAAATGCAGGCAGAGCATCAGGTGTGTGGAGCTGGTGGCAGGGATCATGTCGCTGATTCTAGGGGAGACTGGTGAGAGCCAAATAGAGGACAAGTGGATGATATAGTGCTAACAGGTTTTCAAACAAGACCTCAGTCTTACCAAAAGTATTGATAGTTAAGTGGGAAAAGAGCCAGGGATCAAAAAAAAGTTATTTGTGTCTGCAACCATACAGTTACTAGTAGAAGAAAATTCATGACTAGTAAAGAAAATTCATGACCTGTATGCCAGCTAACACTAACTTACAGATGTTCAAAACAGCACAATGGGGAGTAGAGAAAGAGAGAAGAATTTCTCAAGAAATAAAGGCAAAAACCCAGTCAATCAAATGGGACATGAATGACTTGGAAAGTGGTAAGAAATTTCAAAAAACATCACAGTATCTAGAATCCAGATAAAGGAAGTTCCTTTTGCTTGGGAAGATGCATACAAATCTTTATGTACAGGGCAGGCATTTAGCCTAGTGGTTAAGATGCCCATATCCCACACAGGAATGCCTGAGCCTGATAGCCACTTCAGGCATCTTACTTCAGGCTCCTGAAGGTCCTGGAAGGCAATGGTGATGACTCAGCTAACTGGCTTCCAGACACTCACTTTGTAGACTTGGATTATGTTCTAGCTCGCAGTTTTTGACCCTGTCACAACTGTTGTGGATAACTGCAATAGAAAGTAGCAGGTGGAGGTGCTCTCTCCTCTCTCTCTACTAAATAAAGCTATGTTATAAAAAAAGTCCATACAGATATTTATGCTTCCAATGATTAATTTCACATTCTAATGTAAGGGAAAAAACCCATAAATGAATTTCTAAAATTTTGCACAGAAATAAAATTATCTTTTCATTCTATTTCCAATAAATATTTTGAAGCACACTCATATTTTCCTAAGACATTCATGGAAAGGACTAAAAGCTATGACAGCTTCCTGAAATCCAGAAGGCACCCTAAAAATAATAAAAGTAAAACTCTGCAAGAGTTCCCATGGAGATCTGTAGACAACTAGAGAGGAAACCTATATTGAGAATTTCAGTATAGAGAGGTATTTCTGTGCAAATCTAGTTTACTTTCTAGACATTCTGGAATCTAGATGAAAATCTCCTTTAATCTGCATTGTTCCTTATTTTCATCTTCAGAATTTAAAACACTGCCTGACATAAAGATGTAAATGCTCAGTAAATATTTATGGTTGGCAAGGATGAACAAGTGAATGTCCTTATCAACTCACGCCTCCATCTCTCCTGCAGAATTCTAGCATTAAAATTTCTACTTCATTGGGAGGACAGATTTAAGCACTAAAATTTCTACTTCATTGGGAGGACAGATTTAAGTTCATAAGAAAGAATAAAGCACAGCAACATACATATAAATTCGTAACAACATTTTACAAAACATAAGGAAAAGTAATATGGACTCAAATGATAACTAAAATAAAAAAAAAACTGTAAATGGCCTGTAGCTGTGGCAAGGTAAGCTGTTCAAAACCCATGATCTTACCACTAACAATGAATCAAGTGTCAATGGCTGCTGCAGCAGAAGCAACACAGCAGAGCATGGCCACATTAGCAAAAGCATAGCAGCCAGGAAGGTAGGCTGGCTATTCATTGCCACATTTTCAGAAGAGTAAGTACCTTCAGCAAAATGGCATGACCATTTTGACAACTGGGTGATTTTTTCCCCCATTCCAAATACAATGTTCATACATTCATGCATTTCTCTCTCTCTCTCTCTCTCTCTCATACACACACACACACACTGATAACCACCATCTTTTTGAAGCAAATGTGTATACAATGAAATTAGTTATAAAGCCTTGCTTTTAACTATTCCTATCCATATGCCTATAATCTTACCAGTTACTTTAAACTCTAGCCCATTACTCTCTCACTCAACAACTGATTGTACTCCAAATGAATTCAGTGAGGCTTGCTGCAGCTCAAGGGAGAACTCAACATCAAATCACACAAATCTACAGCTTTCTAATGGTTATTAACCATCATTTTAAAAGATCAAATACTTCGGACCTTAACTGGTATGTGTGTTGTTAGCAGAAAAGAATACACATTATTGGAAAGTTCTTAGAAATGTATCAATGAAGGAATGAAATCATATTTGCATCAGGTTTAGAGTAAGAAAGATTTTTCAAAATAGAAAGGATACAGGATGAAAAAGTAGCATGTATTCCTTGCATCACAATTATCTAAACCTACGTATCCTTACAAAGGGTTGCCTTAAAAAGACTGGTGTACACACACACACACACTCCTTTCATATGTATCTTTCTCTTTCAATAAAAACGAATTTTTTAGGCCTTTAGATTGGTATTACAAAAAAAGCTAAAACAGAAGACAAAGGTGGAAGTAAATTTAAGCATCTGGAAACAGTGAAGCTCTTGGGAGGCTATTAAGGGTTTAACTGCATCCCCTGTACTTAGGTAGTGGGTAGGTCATTCCCATATTTCTGATATGTACATTTTTTTAATGTTTCCTCCCCAGGAGAGATCAGGACACTCTAATACTGGACTACTTTTTCACTTTCCTATCTGTTACCCATAATCGCTGACCTGATTCTACCTTTTATTTCTTCATCTCAATTCTGAGTACACAAAAACAGTTGGAGGACTTGGGGGCTCCTAATAATTGCAAATTTCGGTTGAGTTGCCTTGATGTTTCATAACAAGCTCTATTTCATCCACTCCCCTTCTGTGGGAGTGAAGAAAGAAAACAGAAAAAAAAAATCAATCCGAATGATATATGACTCGTCAGTTCTGAAGTAAAGCCCAGTCATGTAGAAAATAGAGCAGGCACTGCACTGGGAGTCCAAGGAAGGGGTGAGCACTCCAGCCTTGGGTGCAATTATCTCCTGAACACAAAAGAAAACAAAAACTCTACACGTGGATGTCATCGTAGAGAGATGATTATTTAACCTCTGCGGTGCACGTTATGCGGCTTTCCACTCTAGGTTAACTGCTTTGCCCATGTTGACACAGTTTCTCAATGTTGTCAAACTCAGGGTTAATGTTGCAGCATTTGCAAAAACTTCCTCAAACAAACAAAAGAAATGACTCATGAAAAACAGTAATCATATTCATGGTCACTAGCAAAAACCAGCAGTGACTTTCACCCCAGTCTCCTCAATACCACCCTAATGGGGTGCCCGTCCCTTTGCATTTGTTATTCAGCTTACAAACCTTGTAGATCTGACACTTCACACTGCTTACAATTCTTAAATGGTTCCACAAGACACTTAGTAAAGCTCAAATGCCTTTGCAAAATGTTTGGGACAAGAATATCTGCCTGCCTCCTTCTTCTGGTGGTTCAGTTTTATAAAGTTATAATTCAATAGCTTTTACTATATTTATAGAATTGTCCATCTGCTATCAGAATTTATTTTAGAATAATTTTATTAACACAAAAGGAAAATTCATATTATTTAGCTGTTGCCCTTCATTCCATATCCATTTGGAATGAGCCCCTTTCAGTAAGCCATGTTTTCTTTGTTATTTCCCCTGTTTGCTGCTTTAGGGCATCCTTTTCGCCACCCTATCCATCTCAATAAGCTGCTTGTCCCTTGGGCATGTAGCTTTCTCTTTCTCCAATACTCTTGTCCCCACAACCTCTACTAAACTTGAAAACCTCCAGAGTATCTTTCAGTGTTCACATTGGATGTCTTCGTACCCAGAACTTTCCTCTCAAGTTCTGAAGTTTGCCTCAGGGCAATGTATTTCTCACACCTATTCCTCAGTTTATAATCATCACTGAATACCATGAAAGGACCATGTTGGCTTGAGAGCTCTGTGCTCACTCTCTGCCATCTAGTAGGTTAATGGTATTTGCTGAGTGCATGCATGTATGAATGTGTGAAAGAGTTAGTGGATCCAGATGATATATCTAGCTCTCTGTGCACACCCTAACTTTAAATCCCAAACCCCACAGAGTTCATCCACATTTAGGCACAAGAGGATAGGCTGGGGAGCCCGCTAGAAAGAGCTTTGGGGGAAAACCGTTCTTTATTAGGATCAGGAAGAAGGAAATAGCAAGGGTCTGTCACTACGCAAGTTCTGCAAAAACAACAAAGCATATACACCCCTTGCCCTGCTCTTTTAATCGCAGAACCAAGCTGTGGAAATTGCTTGATTTCAGTACTTCTTACTTGGATCAGTCTGGAACCACTCCAAGTTTTACTTGGCCTTGAACTCAAATAGAAACTACATAGTTCTACATGTACTGACAAGGATAGGCACAACAGGACATAGATTTAATGTAGACTCAATTTGTGAAAATTAGGCATCCTTTCAAGGAACAGGTCTGTGTTTATCTCTGTGTATTTGTGTATGTGTTTTTAAAGGCAGTGCGAAAGATTGAGATGCCCCCACACACATTGGTTCCCAATGTAAAAGCAAGTGTGGTTGGCAATGTTAGAAGAGACTTATGTTTTTGACTTATGGTTGTTTGGGCAAACTATTTTTTAAATAACATATTAACTATATAATTAGAAGTGAAGAGAGAGGAAGAAAAAACAGTATCTCTGATCTTTAATCCTGCATAATAGGACAGTTGTGTATGCTCATAGTCAACTGAGAGCCACTGAAATGGATTCCTTGTGGCTGCAAATGGGACAGAAACAAGAAAACTTTCACTTTAGTTTCACCTCAAGATTAATCAATACTATTAAAATAAAAAAGAGAATGTTTTCTTTTGAATTAGGAAAACAAAAATCACTAATTTATTAAGCTTTTCATTTCTTTAAGTAATTTTTGCTCTTTTTATGATCAGAACAACCATGTTTAAGTCTGATAGTTTGACTTTGTTTCATTTTAAGTGAAACAAAAATCCTACCATAAACATGTCAAAAAATGACACATTATGAAAGATTAGCTTGGAGTGCATTTTGTCCCCAAAGTAAAAGAACACACTGTCCTCCTTAATCATTCACTTTTGTCCCCGTTTGTAGGTGGTGCCAAGTATGGGGAGACGCCCTGACCCCAGGTCTCCTGGGGCACTAACTAGGTCTTTAAGATCACATACCACCTGGCTATAATTACTCTGACACCATCACCCACTGACTCAAACAATCGTCTTTACAGTAATGCCCTCCACATGAAGAACGCTCCTGATTATATAAGCTACAGGCAGGAACACCCAGGACAAAATGCCCGTGGGGAACAGCTCAGATAAGCTACTTGATTTCTTAATCCTTCTGTCCTTCTGTCAAATCAGCTGGAAAGCAGGAAGAGAAAGGGGTGTGGAAAACCTCCTGAGAATTCAGAGGCTGAACCTGAGCCAGATGCAACTTTATATTTCAGTTATAAAATTCTCCATTAATCCTTCTTGCTTTTCACAGGTAGAAAAAGAATGTGTTGCATACAGGTATAAAGGGCTAGGACATGTTAAGGAATATGGCGTGGAACTCCGGAGGGCCTATTATATGCGTGCAAACATCTTAACACTCAAGGTGTGAAGTGGTATGTCCTTGGCTTTCTTCAACATTTGTCACGATTCAGTTTTATTCAAATACACTCTTTGGCAATCAACAAAGTATCGTTATAACACACAAAGCACCTCAGTGACAAAAATGATGACGATCAAGTTAGAATTTTGTAAAAAGAGGGAGAAAATTTATCTAATTCTGCTTGCTTGGACCACTTCCTTTACACATCAATTCCTGTGCCACCTGGATTGGATTCCTTTCAAAAAGCCATGATACTGCTTCACCTGAGGACAAACTTTGGTCATAGGAGGCATTTGTATGAGTTCCCCTGTGTTCTTGGCTACATGACTTGTGAGCTCTGGGTCTTAAAACCAAGCCCCCTATCTCTGTAACTCAAACTTCATACCAGTGACAAAAATCCCATGCTTTACATGTTGGGAAATAATCCACCACTTCCCAACAACAGGTTTTTTTTTTTAATTGCACAAGTGCCGGCACAATTCGGGTGAATTCTGCAATCTGCATGCTGTCTACTAATGAATCCCTACTCTGTACTGCACAATGTGGTAGATACACTCAACTTTCTACAGAGGCTACAAGATTTAAACTTTCCTCTGTTGATCCTGAGGATGTTAGGAATGAAGGCATACGAGCAGTAGATAGGATAGTAACACGAGAAACGTGGAACAAAGGGACACTAAGGAGGGATGGAGGCCAGGAAACAGGCAGTGCTGACAGCAGAAACCAGGTGGAAAATGCAACAAGAGAAGCATTCAAGGGAAGAGCTGTGATATCCTGGCCATTTGTTGAGTCAAAGTAAGTAAAAACAAAGGAGAAACGTGAAAGAAAACATGGTCAGAATTTCATTGTAATTGAAAGCCTAAAGTAATGTTCTCTAGAAAGAAAGCTAAAAATTTGCAGATGCCTGGAGTATGCTCATCCATGCTACATGCTTCAGAAGGTCCTATTAGGAGACCATAATAATCACCACATTGCTAGAACTTTGAAGCATTTTCAAGGACAAAGATAGCAGAATGCTACACTATGCAATCCAGAACCAAGGGAGATTTAGGCCATCACTCATAATGCCTTGTTATTCATTCATTCATTCATTCATTCATCTTTATTTTGAATTTTATGGTACAATTCCATAGAGTCTTGGATTTCCATCCCCCAAGTTCCCACCCCCCAACTGATTTTCCCCATATTGTTACAGCAGTATAGTCCTTCATAAGGAGTTATACTTCCATCAGTTTGTTGATATTTAAAAGGCAGAGAATTCCTAAAGTTTTTGTGCTGAACACAACTACATGCTACATGAATAACTTCATTTTGACAAATCAAAGAGAAAGCTGTTTTATCATTACACCAATGAAGAGTGTACGAATCTGCAAGCTTGGCTTAAGTACTAGGATATGATTTTTTAGGATAAAGTTATAAAACACAAGTATAACAAAAATTGCCTCTTGACCTAGGCCTCAAACTGAGAAGTTAGAAATCAGTATCTTAATTCAGGTCAAATATGCATTCTTGATACAGGCCAAGAGATGTAATGAGGTCAAGAAATTCCTTTGTGAATTTTCTGTGTGCCTTTCAAGTCAGGCCAACAGTGTTGAAAAATGTGCAGGAGAGGAGAGCTTGCTAGTTCCCTATGAAAGTTGGAGGGCCTAAATGAAACTGTCATTTCTATGGGAAAAATAATTCTGGTTCTTCTCATGTACAAGACAATTTTTGACTGTTTCCAAGCTTCTCAAAATACTCCTAGGTGTTGAGTTTAGTATTTCTTGAAAAACTAAAGTGACAGAAAATAAAAAGCAAGTACTCATGCCTATAAATGGCATTTTGCTTTCAGGTACAGAAAAACATCATTGCATAAGACATAGAGACTACTGTCATTCTACAGAAGCAGTTCGCCCCGCTATTTGATAAAGACGATCTCCTTGTCAGGAGTGGTCCTACTCAGCCTCTGGGATTATTTCATTCTTATCATAAGAATTCGAGCAACTTTCTTACTAAGACATTTTCCCTATTTTCTAGCAATTTTCTGGGAAATTAAAGCATTTGCTTTTCTTCAATTTATTCATTCCATATTTAAGTTGATAACATTTTGCAGGTCAATAAAACCATTTTTTTTCTACAAGTTTCTCTGTGCTTCTTATACAACTTTGCACACAGCACCAGTTCAGTAAACTTCCAATGACTGGGAAAAAGCAGTGCTTTGAGAACTCGTGTGTGTGTGCATGTGTATGAGTGGGGGGCAAGAATGGTGTTCTACTGTTATCAATTAAAAACGTTTATAGATAAGATGTGGAATCAACCCAGAAGCCCACCAATTGATGACACACACATACATGACATATACATACTAAGGATTATTATTCAGTAATTTAAAATGAAATATTTCATAACTAAGTGGATTGAATTGAAAACCACTGTGATTAGTGAAATAAGCCAGTCCCAAAAAGGTAAATTTCACATGTCTTCCCTGATCTGTGATAACAAATACACAAAATATCCCAAAAAGTATAATATAGAGTGTGACTGCCATCCTTAAACCATTCTTTGCAGCCTTTATCTAGACTCCTGAATATTTTTCTATTTGCTATGTGTTGATATCTCCACCTAATGAAGTGTTAAGTCTATGATTGCAAAATGAAATAAAAAATATGCCTTTTTAAAAATTAGAATTAGGGCCCGGCACCGTGGCCTAGCAGCTAAAGTCCTCGCCTTGAAAGCCCCGGGATCCCATATGGGCACCGGTTCTAGTCCCAGCAGCTCCACTTCCCATCCAGCTCCCTGCTTGTGGCCTGGGAAAGCAGTTGAGGACAGCCCAATGCATTGGGACACTGCACCCACGTGGGAGACCCGGAGGAGGTTCCAGGTTCCCGGCTTTGGATTGGCGTGCATCGGCCCGTTGCGGCTCACTTGGGGAGTGAATCATCGGATGGAAGATCTTCCTCTCTGTCTCTCCTCCTCTCTGTATATGTGGCTGTAATAAAATGAATAAATCTTTAAAAAAAATTAGAATTAAAAAAAGAAAGAAGGAAGGTAGGTGGGGGGAGGATGTAGGCAGGAGGGAGGAGGGATTATAGGGTAGGAAGCATCACTGAGCTCTCAAAGCTGAATCATGAAATACATAAACTTTGCTCACTTTATATAAATAAGAATTTTCTTTAACTTAGCAAAATTTGATAAAATGGTTAATGTGGTTGGGACAACTAAGAATTATATATATCAAAAGAGAAGTTTTTTAAAAATTAAAGAGTTGGTGCTGGGAACCTACGGGGGTGCTGGCAACCCCATAAGGGTGTCCATGTTGTTTCCCAGCTGCTCCACTTCTGATGCAGATGCCTGTTTCTGGCCTGAGAAAGCGCCAGAGGATGAGCCTCTAGGCCCACATGGGAGACCCAGAAGAGGATCTAGCTCTTGACTTTGGAATGGCCCAGGATTCGGCCCTTACAATCATTTTGGGAGTGACCCGACAGATGGAAGATTTTTTTCTTCTTGTTTCTCTAACTCTGCTTTAAAAAAAATCTTTATCTATTTATTATTATTATTATTTTATGATACAGTTTCATAGGCTTCTGGCATTTCCCTTATCCCCTCCCAACTTCCCACTCCCCCACCTAGTTTCCCTATATCATTACTAAAGTATAGTTCCTCATACACATTCATACACAGTCATAGTCATATAGTTCATTCATACACAGTCATATGTCCATCACTGCGGGCATGGACAATGGCAGAGAGTCCAGCATCCTATTGTCAAGATAGTAAACAGTTTCATTGTAAGTCCATTCTTGTCTGGAAGTAGAGGTGCATACTACATTGTATCCTCACATCTGGATATGTTAGTCTCCATTTAACAGTTACTGTACATCCCCTTAAATGAAAAGTTACAATACAAAACCAACAATAAGAAAAATAGAAATTTACAATGCCATGAAGTTAAACAACATGTTACTAGATATGACAGTCTCTATTACACAGCTACTATACATCGCCTTAAATGAAAAGACACAAAACAAAATCAACAGGAAGAAAAAAGAAATTAACAACACCATGAAGTTAAATACCATGCTACTGAATGACTAATGTGTCACTGAAATGCTAACTCTGCTTTTCAAATTAAAATAAAATTTAAAAATAAACAGCTATAGTGAGATTCAAACTGCCATATTTCTGAATACCTAGCCTTTGCCAGAAAAGCACAGTTTCAATATGACGCACAGAAAAGGGCTGATATGATAAACAATTAGCAAAGCACATGCAGGTCAATATAAAAAAATGCATTAAATGACTAAGTTTTTCATCTGTATACTTTAAGTATATTCTAACATAACACATCCTTCCCATGCTTATTATATCTAAAGAGTGGTTAGAGATGCCTTTTAAATATTTAATTATTATATTTGAAAAGCAGAGTTACAGAGAGAGAGAGAAAGAGAGTAAAAGATCAGCTTTCCATCCTCTGGTTCACTTCCCAAAGGGCTAGAGTAGTTATAGTTTGGCCAGACTGAAATCAGGAACCAGGAATTTTATCCAGGTCTCCCACGTAGGTTCAGAACCAGGAATGTGGGCTATATGCTGCTGCTTTCCTGGGTATATTGGCAAGAAGCTGGATCAGAAGTGGAAAAGCCAGACTTGAATGGCTCTCACATGGGAAGCCACTGTTACAAGTGGCAGCTTAATCTGCTCTGCCATCATGTTGGCCTCACAGACTTCTTAAGTCCAAGTCATCAGAAAAATCCAAGTAACCTACTTTCCTTAAAGAGTATAGCGATTTGCAACATCATAATACATTCCACAACACATACTGCCCATCTATGATCATTTAAAACTTTAGGGAAAGCATGGGGCTCCTACAATGTACAGGAGCAGCAGAGGATACTAAAGTGTTCCCATTTCAACCAGGGTCTCACATTATTTTATGCTGATCTTTAGGGATACAGATAAGAGGGTGAATGAAAGAAGCTGCAGCAATTTTTCTTAATAAGTGGAACCTGAAGTACTTCAAGTTCAGACAGTTAAAGTGATTTACCTCCAGCTCTGTGGCAGACTTGGCAGAAGTGGGTACAGGGTCTGGCAATCCTTTCCCCTGACCTCTCTGATACTGCTGACCTCTGTGCAACAAAGGACAGCTCTGCCTTGTCCTCCAGGGGAGCAATTCCAGTTATGCTGATACTGCTTCCAGGCCTCAGAACGGCACCCCTACAGTGAGGCCATTCCCACCTGCGTGTGGCACAACTGGTTCTGTGTTTCCACAAAACTTCATTCATACAAGGTAACAGGTTTCACCACTTGCTTTATTATACATTTCATCCTCCAGATGAATATTTCAAAGAACGACTTGAACTCTTCCTCATCTCAACTCTTACAGCCAATTCATACAATTAAGATCAATTTCTTAATTCTTTGTTCCCATTCACATCTCCAGAAAAGCTTTTTATGTTCATAGATCTATACAGGAGACCTTTGACAATGGGGCTCATTAAATACCTATTCATTTCTACAGATAATATCCAACATTTTGTAGCTAATAGATTAGGTGTTAGACTTCTCACACAGAAGTCCTAGTATTTTTTTAATTTCATAGTTAGATATATTAGCTTTATTTGGGAAACAAAAAGGACTGAAATTTAATCATCTCTCCAAGTCCTAGAAGCTTAAGTAAAAGCCTTCAACTTAACATTATTCCATTCAATGTTGATATCAACTCAAGACTGTCTGAGGAGTCTGTAATATCCAACAGATGAATTTCAACGTGGCCAACTAGGTAGCAGATGATCTCCATGATTCCTATGAAAATTGAGACTCTGCAATATACTTAAAAGGGTGAAGGCTTCAAGATAGGGTATTATTCTGAGTAATGCTTCAGTTCTAGAATAGATAGAGTGGTGGTCTAAAACTAGTTCTTAAGCCACTACCAGGAGAGCTCAGCATTGCACATTAAAAAGAGTAACAGCCTAATAGAAGGGGGAAAAGGTATGGGAATGGAAACACTTGAGATTCCCTCCTGCCTCTGCCAACCAACCAAAAGGAAAACTGTGAGAAAATCACTGTGCTTCCTGGGTGATGAGCTTCCCATTCCTTGAAATAAAGAAGGTGATCATTCCATCCATTCCTAGAGGCACTATTCATTCAGATTCCCTCATGGTTTTTTCCTTACAGTTCAAAATTCTGTGTACCCCTACATCCCTACTGCCCTTCTAGAAACCCTGGTTCTAACACCTAGCTAGCAATTCTCACTGTAAGAACCACAAGAAAGGCCTTTAGACTATGTAGAGGGAAACAATTAACATGGAAGGATTCAAACACCGCAGCTTTTAGCACCACTCCTTAGTCATCTTAACAATGTGTCCTTCAAGCACAGCCCAGGTAGGGAAAGGGAAAATGGGACAGATTTGCTCATCTCAAAGGACAAGCTTCAGGGACAAAATAATCAGAATCATTCGAACTGAACAGGTGGTTTTATCTATCCATAGGGAAACCTTTCAATTTCTAATGAATTTTATGTCACCATACTAAGAGACTTATTAAAAAAGAAAATACTGATTGAATTCCATCTGGGGAAAAGTATCTTATTCTTTTGTTTGAGAGAGACTTGCATTCAAATTATTTTTCCTCTCTCCTATCATTTTCACCTTTCCTTTGACTCTCATCAATCCCCTTTTTTCTGTACTTTCCTTCACACGGATAGGTTGGCAATGGCACAAATTTCCATTCTGTAGCCTCAAGTCATTAAATTACCAGGTTGATGCTAGAAATGAAAATTATTGATGCATAACCTGCAGCTGAATTTAATTTCTCCTTTTAAAGAATACCATCTTTTGTTAATAGTATAAAATACGTTACTTAAAAATCTCCAAAATAAAATGGCGCTTTCAAATTTCTCTATTTTATTACCAGATGACCAGAAAATTACAAGGAGACTCAGTCTTAAGAGTGAATTCAATACTGTTTCATTCACTTCATAAGTCATGATTATCTTGATGACCACTGGTAGCCCTGCAGGTGCTGAAGTTTATAACATCAAAGACAATAAATTTAAATGTACTCCGAAGTTATAGGTAGCCACATAAATGTATTTA
The DNA here is from genome assembly GCF_030435755.1 of Ochotona princeps. Lineage (NCBI taxonomy): Eukaryota > Metazoa > Chordata > Mammalia > Lagomorpha > Ochotonidae > Ochotona > Ochotona princeps. Next base: position 15,336,333 of record NC_080857.1, read on the forward strand.
ATTTAAACACTTAAAATTTCTAGGCCAAATCCAATGAGTCCTAATTTTTGCAGTTTAACCCAGTTACTCCTACAGATATAATACTGGTAAGCACTAAGAGTTCTGCCCCAGAAAATAAGGGCTGATCAAGAGGCAGAGCAGGGTTTTCCAGGCTTCACCAGAAGCCCTGCAGACCAATGCACAGATCGAGTAAAATCCCAAAGGCAGGATGCAAATAAAATGTCTCGTCAGCTCTTAAGCCTTAGTGCATTTTACCTTAAACATTTACATTAACAGATGGTCCCCAGCAGTGCTATAAACTCACTTCTGAGTTCATTTCCATGTCATTCTGAACCCCATTCATCACTAGCTATGCAGTAGAAAATGCCACAAGGGGTTTAAATCAGAACAGCAAGGAGAAGGGACAAACTCTCAGGAAACAATTGGTGTCACCTACTCACATGTGCTTGACCTTTGCTTAAAAAAAAAATCAATAGGACAGTTGATGACCAGAGAAAGACAGGGATGAAAACCAACCAAAGTCACATCTGACCTGCTGCAAAGCACTGATGGGCTTTCACCAAACACCCTCAACCTTAAAGGCCTTTCTTCCCTACTTTTCCAAACAGCAGGGAAACACAGGAAATGCATTTAGGGGGATTAAAACAGATGACAGAAATAATTTTAAGACTTAATGGAGAGATGATCATCTTACTGTATGTGGTTCTTAAGTAGGCCTCAATGGCCAATGGAAAAATACCAAAATATATCACTTCCACTAGATGCCTGCTAACACACTACTTGTTCAGAATTGGCAATCTTATACTAAATTGTCAGAATTTCATTTTTAACAATTATCACACGTTAAAAGCAAGAGCTTCCATTTTTCCCTTTAGTATATAATTCTGCTAATTCTTTCCTATGTTTTGAATGGCAAAGAGAAAGAGACAGAGACAAGCTGAGAGAGATCTTCCATCCAAGAGCTCACTCACCAAATGACTGCAACAGCTAGGGCTGGGCCAGGACAGAGAGGAGCCTGCTACTTGATCTGGGTCTCCAACACGGGTGACAGTCTCGCACTTGGCCCATCACTTTTTGCCTTCCAGTGTGTGCATTAGCAGGAAACTTTAGTCATGTGCAGAGCTGGGACTCAAACTCAGACATGCTAATACGGGACACAGACATCCCAAGCAGTGTCTTAATTGTCACACTGAATGCCCACCCCGGTTCTGTGAATTTAACACGGGTGCAGACTTTATGTAGCAACTACCACAATTGGGACAGACGACATGGTCATCATTTTCCAAAAAGTCCCTCATGTTATTCATTTTGGAATCACTGTAGTTTGTCTCATATAAAACTTGGACTTGATCACTAAATCAAAGGAGATTTTAACATCGGGTTCAAAGACACTCTTCATGATTTTTTAAATATCTCCTTCCTATGATGTACACACAACATCTCCCTAAAAATGTAATATGAAAGGAGGATTGGTTTCCACAGTGGAGTCTTAGAAAGTAATGGTGTTAGTAAGTGGTGGGTCTGAGAGATGAGGTAGATGAGATGATTTGGCAGTTCTCATGAGGCTGTCTTCTCCCTCCCTCTCTGATTCCTGTGCTACTGGATCATCCTTCCTCTGAGAAGACTCCATTATCCACCATGGGTCCCCTGCCAGAACCTATACATGCTCCTTAGAATGTGAACCTCCCAAACTTGGAATGAAATAGACCTCTTTTCTCATCGTGTTAGCTCATCTCATGTATTTTATTAGATTGACACAATGCTAATGTAATTTCCTACACTTTTTACTTGTTTTTGCCTTCAAGGTTCTAGAAATTATGGCCTGGCATGGTTGTTTGGTGGCTAAACCCTCACCTAGCACATGCCAGGATCCCGTATGGGTGCCAGCTCTAATCCAGGTAGCCCCACTTCCCATCCATCTCCCTGCTTGTGGACTGGGAATGCAGTAGAGGATGGCCTAAAATCATGGGACCCCACACCTGTGTGGGAGATCTTGAAGAAGGTCCTGGCTTCTGACAGGCTCAGTTCCAGCTGTTGTAGCACTTGGGGAGTGAACCAGTGGATGGAAGATCTTTCTCTGTTTTTCCTTTTCTCTGTAAATCTGACTTTCGAATAAAATAAATAAATCTTTATAAAAGAAAAAGAAATTAGAGGCCAATATTGTGACACAGTGGGATAAGTCTCTGTGATGATGGCATACCAGTGCCAACTTGAGTCATAGTTGCTCTGGTTGCAAACCAGCTACCTACTAATGCATCTGGGAAAGAAATGGGCATGGTCAAGTACTCAGGCTCCTGCCACCCATGTGAGAGACCCAGGGGAGTTCCTTGCTCCTACCTTCACACTAATCTAGACCTGACTGTGGTGGGCTCTGGGAAAGTAAATCAGTGAATGGAAGACCTTCATTCATTTTGTCTCTCTGCCTTCCTCCCTCCCTCACAGATGTTCTGCCTTTCGTATAAATAAATGTCTAAAATGAAGATTCCGTAACTTTTCAAGGCACAACTATGCAACTGGAATTTTGAAAACTCTGTTAAATAGTAAATGTAGGGAAAACAAGAACAGTTTTTGTTTGTTTATTGTCACCTTGGAGTTCTCATCCCGTGATTTCCTCAGCACTACATACACATAGCCTTGATGGTAGATAAAGAAGGAAAAGATAAAGCCAGGTACTGCATGAACGACACAATCAATAGCCTAGCAGAATGTCTAGAACACTCTAAGAGTTCAGTAAATGTTACCTTCTGCCTACATTTAATTTCGAGGGCTCTGTTTTCAATCCTGTGTTTTTATGTGATTTTTGTTTTGGAGAATGTACAAATGCTATCACTTCTGCAGGCTTCCCTCCACCTTGTGAGGCTACCATCCGGCTTTACAGATCAGACTTGCAGGCTAATAGCTTTAGTGAAATCCAGTAAGTCTTCTTCAATGTGTCAATATTCCTGACAGAATGACTGGAGATGGAATGGCCATATTTTATGGGTTCCGCGTTGCCATGGGAAGGAAATTCCTGTGCCTTAGGAACACCAAGTTTAGTCTCAGTTCAACATCTCACACAATCTTACCGATGGAAAATAAATGGCAATTTGTCATCTTTTGTTTGGAAATGCTGCTGTGAAGCCTGTCATCATCCTTTTAAAAATGAAGGAGGCAGAAAAAAATGTTTCATCCGTGTCTTCCCACCAGTGTTGTTATGAATGAAGATGGCAACAGTGTCAATTACCAACCTTCAGCTCTCTCAAAGAAAATTCCATTAATCTGGGAGGATTGAGAATGTACAACAGAACCCATGCTAAATTATAGCTAGCCTTCAACTGATTCCTCTGTAACACTAGGAAATCATTTTATTTAGTTGAGTTTGAATTCTAAAACAAAAACAAAAACAAAAAAAATGCATCTATAGAAGCAAATCAGAATTTCCCTTCTTTTGTACATTATAAACATTATTTTCAGGCCAGACTTCTTTAAATTTGCCTACATTAGGCAGATATCTAGTTTTTATGTCTGATGTGAATGCTGAAGTTGAGAAAGGACTTATCTGAGAAGAAGCAGCTTTGAATTCCAAGCATTATTTCATATATCATTCAATGTCAAGCCATTTTACCTTCTGGTCATTGCTTCTTGGTATACAGCAGAGAATCAGAAATAATCAGCAGCATTCATTTCAGTTTTAATTTCAGTAAAGTCTTCAAAATGATTCTGACTGCAAGCTGACTTTCTAGTGCCCTGACCCTGAAAGTTCCTTTCATTCTCTCCAAAAATGCATGTGCGCACATAAACACACACACACACATTAGTTTTTATACATAGAAAATTAGAAAAACTGTTTTCAGACATCTAAGATAGAAGAATAAAGTTGATATCTTTCTGCCATATAATGCATTATTTATGTGTGATGAAAGGTTTGGGGGTATCCAACAGGTAAGTTAAACACCTTTATCTCACTGCATATTAAGTTTCTGAGGATAGTTTTTGAAACTTACAAGATATATATGCATACATAAACATGCGTGTGTGTATGTGTGTAGATATGAACATGTTTCATTTGGATATGTTTATGTTTAAGGTTATATGTTTATCTATGTATATGTATATATAAAATATATGTGAGTATATACAGAGAGAGAGATAAAATCAACTCTTGGAAATTAATCAAAAGCCAAAGGAATTCTCTTGATCTAAGAAGTAGGGAATTATTTTGTCTTCATGCATTTTTGCTCCTTTTACAGCACTTGTATAAACAAACCAAGGGTAAACCATGGTATTTGGCAATTACCATGAAAATCCTATTTCATTAACAGAGTTTTTCAGACCTCTGTTAGAATGAAAAAAAAAAAAGAAAAACTGTTATCTACTTTCTTTTTGTCTGCTAAAGAATAATGCTTATAATCTGGGCCTAGCGGCGTGGCCTAGCAGCTAAAGTCCTCGCCTTGAATGCCCCAGGATCCCATATGGGTGCCGGTTCTTATCCTGGCAGCTCCACTTGCCATCCAGCTCCCTGCTTGTGGTCTGGGAAAGCAGTCGACGATGGCCCAAAGCCTTGGGACCCTGCACTCAAGTGGAGGACCTGGAGGAAGTTCTTGGCTCCTGGCTTCGGATTGGTGCAACACCAGCCGTTGTAGTAACTTGGGGAGTGAATCATCGGATGGAGGATCTTCCTCTCTCTCTTCCTCTCTGTATGTCTGACTTTATAATAAAATAAATAAACCTTTTTTAAAAAATATTGCTTATACTCTTTTAAAATACTTTGTATCATCTCTAAATGAAGAGCTTTGATAGACCCTATATTTTATTTTCTGTCTTCATTAACTAACATAGTGCCTGGCACAAAGTAGAGACATTGTGGTCTAAACATTAACCAGTTGAGCTCTCAGGTCAACAGATCTAGTTTTAATCAATGCCCTCTGGCTTACTAATTATATTGCTTCTGAATCTCAAAATTATCATCAAATAAAAGGGAATGATGATACTGTCAAATGTATTGATTGTTCTGAAGAGTTAATAACGTAATAGCCACCAGACACTTGACACAATACTATGCCTATACTTCAAATAAGTGCTGAATTTCTTTATTATTGCCAGGGTGAAGAAATGGAGAAGGAAAGCAGAAGCTCAAAATCAAACAAATATTGGTGGAGAATGGGTAAAAGATAAACTACCATACCATAGGATGAGTACTTTCTTTGGCCTGAAGACATTTAGAATTGTTAGGGTCACGACAGTTTTACCAATTAGAAAAACAAAGCTTGTAGAGGTAAGACAAAGACCATTTGACATGCAATACTCTAATGATGAGATGTAAAACAAAACATAACCTGGACTCCCTTCTTTTATTAGGCTCTTGTAGGTCAAAGCATTAGAAAAAGTTGCCATCGTGAGTCATGATAAAATGGAAGAAAGCTAAGGAGCTGTGGGGTATCTGAAAGTGAAGGCAAAAGAGGATTCACATCAAATATCTCAGGACCTTGGAAGAATGGAAGACAGGAGTAGGTAAAAAGATGTAGTCTGAGGAAAATCCATGGCTTGGAAACAGAAAGGGGACATATACAGATACGCTTAGTAGCAGACCAGATTAGATTTGAGCATCACTGTTAAAATTGTCCTTTTGAGAATGATGAAGAATTAAAACTCCTTTTTCAGAGAAGCTCCATCTTTCTTAACGATCTATTTGGCAACTCCAGGTCAAACCAAATGCCCTATTTACATCTCTCATCTTTTATGACCACATGCTAAATCCTTATATTTGTGCTCCTTCATCCTGCTTATCCTTCAATCAGAGGGTTATGTCTCAGGTGAGACAGTTAAACACAGCAAGGCATTTAACCTTTGGAGAGCAGTGGACCTTGATGTGCCCAGTGTCACATCTTACTCTGTCTTTAAATTCCAAAATGGCCAATTCATTCCTACACATTTCTTTTTGTATTCTATATATGCTGCTGCGTGTCAGAGAAAACATACAATTTTTCTTTTTCAGACTGACTTATTTCACCACACAGAGCCACAATCCCCACTTGCTGCTTGCTTCTGCATTCTCCTCAGCTTCCGTCAGCGCAAGTCTGGTGTTGGACTGATAAGGCAGGTGTTCCACTTTCCTTTTGGTTGCTTAATCGCCTAAATAGGACATCAGTCTTACCATTCCAACAACTCTTAGTGAAAGATGAGCCAGTCTGACTTTCTCGTCTTCTGATACTTTCTTCCGCCTACTGGTATTTCCTCCAAAGAGTGGGGCTATGTAGAAATACTCAGACCTCCCTGTAATTCTTTTTAGTTTTACATAGTCAAAATTTTAAAGTAGGTAAATTTTAAAGTAGGTAAACAGCTATGAGAGGCCTTAAAAACACAGATTTGAAGATTCAGATTATAGATATCAACTTTACCTCATTATAAGATTTAAACTTGTTTATAATGATTCGCTGCATCAAAAAATATATTCTGGGACAGGTGTTAGTCTAGCAGTTAAGATTATCAAGTCCTTCCCCAATTAAACTGTTAAACATATCTTTACAATAGGATGCTGGACTTTTTGACATTATTTATACCTACAATGCCAGGACACACTTAAATAGCAGCATGATGGACTTGTGACTGTTTTTGAAGGACTATACTATCTTTAATACTATAGGAAAAATCAGCAGGGAGGGTGAAATCCCTGAGCCTATGAAACTACATCATACAAAATTAAAAATGGTTAATTAAAAAAAAAGATTCTCAAGTCCTGAGCATAATTTCCTGCCCTAGACTACAGCTTCCAGTTAATCCACACTGTGAGAAACAGCAAAGCCAGCTCAGTTAAATCCTACCAGCTATGCAAGAGATCCCACAGCATTCTTGTCTCCTGGCTCCCAACTTAGGCCTCAGCTCAGCCCCTCTCACTGTAAGGCATGTGGGGTTTGAGCCAGCAGATGGGAGTATGTGTCATTCTCTCTCAATACATGCTCTTCATAATATACACAAATATCGTATATGTATATAGCATGCTTATATAAATATGTCTTCTTGGATGTATCCTAAAGTGGTATGCTTATATCTAGCTGTCACTTTACAATAGAGAAATGCACTTTTTTTTAAAGATTTTATTATTATTGGAAAGCCGGATATACAGAGAGGAGGAGAGACAGAGAGGAAAATCTTCCATCCGATGTTTCACTCCCCAAGTGAGCCGCAACGGGCCAGTGCGCGCCAATCCGATGCCAGGACCAGGAACCTCTTCCAGGTCTCCCACGTGGGTGCAGGGTCCCAAAGCCCTGGGCCGTCCTCTCCTGCCTTCCCAGGCCACAAGCAGAGAGTTGGATGGGAAGTGGAGCTGCTGGGATCAGAACCGGCGCCCACATGGGATCCTGGGGCCTTCAAGGCGAGGACTTTAGCGGCTAGGCCACGCCGCTGGGCCCGAGAAATGCATTTTTGTTAAGTAAACATGTTACTACCAAAGAATTTTCATTAGTTTGTAGTTTTTAGACTGATGCTAAGATTCTCGCTCCCATTAGTGAATACTAATTTCGCAAAACGTATCTTCTATGATTAAAGGTGCTCATAGCATGAAGCTTAATACAGGTACTAGGAATCTGAAGAGTGCTGGGATGATCTCTGTTCCTTGCGAACACAGATGATTGTGTCAAGCAGTAGAAGAAATACAGCTTTGCTTTTTTGTTTTCAATAGAACAAAAGGAGAAACCTACATTGTGGTGTGCAGTCCCAGGAGGCAAAGCTGTCACTCTTGATGTTGTCATTCCAAATCAGAATTCCAGTTTGAGAATTGTGGTTGTGCTGCTTCTAATTCAGCTACTTCCTAATGTGCTGAAGACAGCAGAAGATGGCCCAAGCACTTGAACCCATGCACTCATGTGGGGGACCACGTAGGACACGGGATTGTTGGCTTTTGGCTTCCACCTATCATAGACCTGGCTATTTCAAACATTTAGGCAGAAGTGGGTAGATAGAATAGTAGTATTCTCCCTCCTTCTCTCTCTCTCTCTCTCTCTCTCTCTCTCTCTCTCTCTCTGCTTTCCTTTAAAAAAAAAAAAGGAAAAGAAAAGAAAAAGCAGTTTTGACTCAAGAACAAATACAGAATGCTGTGAATCATGCAAGATAGTGATATAAGTCAGTTCCTTTCTTACATGACTTCCCGGAATCTCCAAAAAAGAATCACAGACCAATGGGGGTGAGAGAGCTTGGAGGGATGTTACATGTCATCTAGTACAATCGTCTTCCTTCATAGGTGTTAAAAGTGAGGAAGTGCCTTGCCTAACTAGAATCAGCGCCATGAAAGACCACTCGGATTCTGTACTTTTAAGCATTCCCAGAAACAGTTGCTCATCTCTTAGAAATATATGTGTAGGTGTGAATAAAATTATATCCAAGGGGGTTTTTAATCTGACAAAACTATACATTACATGGCAAGAACAAACATTAACAATCACAGGCACATTGTCACTGTACTCAATAAGCTGAATAATACCTTGCTTTGCCACCTCCTGCTCTCCTGGTTCAGGGAAATGTATGTATCAGAAAAGCTTGGGTCTTAGTCACTTTCTTCCTGTACGGATCAGTTAAAATTAAATGGCTTAGGGACCAATTTTGCATCACATTTCTGGAAAAGATGCTGAGCAAGCTTGAGTAGATTCTGATTCTAGAAGTTAAGATACAGCAATGACAATGAGAATGAGCCCCTGCCATCCATTTTCAGTGTTGCAATGGGAAACACAGCAACTGAAACATGGATCACGTATCAAAGGCTTCATCTCAAATTGGTTGTCATGCACCCATTTGATTCTCCAACGGAAGCCAGGTACCACTAACACAGGTTATAAGTTTAATAAAAAGACCTTGTTGTTTTATTGAACTCAATGACCTCTAAAATTTGATTCTATTCTTAGATGATCTGACTTTGAGTATAGCAACAGAAATCTAGAATGTCTTTCAAGGATCTTTCTAAACAAAGCACATCCGGAAGGGAAATATTTTGTTTCATCTTGCCACTTCAAATCAGATTAATTTTCCAACATCTTTACTAGCATGATTACTTAACTCCATATACATTCTTAAATAGATTATTCTCAAACTAGCACCTCAAATTAATAAATTCTCATTTCCCAGGGTTGGTTAACCTTACTGGTCATCCTTGATCAATAGGGATAATCTTTTCCTGGCAATGTCTTTGCACTTTCCTCTGTATATAATGGAAATGGAATAAAATCCTTTCATAGATTGAATATTCCTCTAGTATAATAAAATTGTAGTTCATGTCCTATCTAGTTATATGAAATTTTTCTCACACCATATCACCAATTGTACAGGGGCTGATTTGCCATATAACTGACAGGTCGAGTTCTAGAGAACATTTTATTTTAGTTGCAGTTTAATTTTCAGCTTTACACCTTTGTTTTCCATCCTTATAATGACCGAAAGTGTCAGGGATAATATGAAACAGCTTTTGGACAGTTCAAGTGGAACAGCAACGCAATGACCATCTCTGTGACAGTGTAATTGACAAGGATGACCACTTCTGACCCTTTGTGAAGTGGAGGTTGGGTGGGGGTAGTGAAGAATTTCACTGCAGAAAAAAGCAGACGAAGCAGTGACAAAAAAACACATCCCACGTTCACAGAGAACACTGAGTATCTTGGGCTTTGTGATTAATGCTACATTCTACTACCTGCCTTGCTTAATATTTATTGAACACCCAGGCGAGGCCAGAATAGCAAAGAGAATGGTTTCTAGGTGATGAGGGAATTTAATTCTCACCACTTTCTAAGAAAGATTGACACAGTATCTCTGAAATAGAGAAGAAACTTCTAATGATGGTTTAAAACATAATTCCACATAGGTACTTCTAGGCTTACTTCAGTTATTCCTTATTTTTTCGGATGGCTTTATATCAGAATTAAATATATTCCCTTGGTGGTAACCAGGGAAATGTAGCATAACCAGGAAATTGTCCAGAAAAGATAACACCAAACATAAATCTCTTTTAGAACAAGAAAACTCCCATCTGTTTAATACAATGGATGTAATTTCATGGGCATGTAGGCACTTGAGAGTCCACTATATACCAGGCAATGTGCTGAGGGTGGTAAGAAATAGATCTGAGGATAACATTGCTCCACTTTGTGGCAGGCACAATGACAACACTTACCATACATCATCTCAGCAAATCCGCAATGTAGGATGCTAGTGTCATTTCATGCCTTTTACACCTGTGGAAGCCAGTCTGTTAGGTGAACTCCAATTAACCCAACCTCCTGATTCTCAAGCCTTTGTGTCCTTCTTTGCACTTAAAATATGCTGGATTTATTGATGCACTTTGAAGAGATGAATGAAGTGCAGCAGAAATAATGGGATGTGATAGGATATCACTCAGGGGATTAGATTTGCAACACCAAAAACTTCCATCTCAGTTTCTTATTCTGACACAAGATAATTGTCATGTCACAAACCGTCACATGCAGAGGCTCATGCGGCAAGGTACTTCTGGCCAACAGTCCGTAAGGGTCAAAGGCTTGCCTGTAGCCACAGGAAACGGCTTGAAAGCAAACACCTCCCAACTTGACACAGATGAAGCTCTGGCTGTCACCTTGCTGCTGCTTCTGAGGCTGGGCATCAGAGGGAGCTGGTAAGGCCACATCCAGGCTACTGACCCCCAGACACTGTCAGAAAACACATTGGGCTGTCTGAAGTTGCTAAAATCTAGACTAACTTGCTATACAGCAACAGATGACAAACGTGACACCATTTCCTCTTCCAGGTCACCATAATGTAAGAAGAAACTTCATACGTATGGAAGAATAAAAGGTTAGCCATCAGAAGCCAAGAGATGAATTAGGCAATAGTACCAGCACTAGCAAACGATATCTCCAGTACTAACCCCGGATGGCACTTCTCACCATGATGCTGCTGGAGGAACTTGGCTAGAGCAGCAGCATAGGTAGAAGCATCCCACAGCGTATGTCTTCTGTATTGATCATATCTCAGTTAACATTGTTGTAGCTCAGCTTGCCAAAGGATCAGTGCCATCTGATCTGCTGTGTTCCATTTCGCTCATAAATTAGGAATGGGGAAGGACATCCACCTCATTTCCTCTCCTGCTTGTCCCTCTGCCATCCATGTTGAGGGCCAAGCCTGTCTCTGTAAACGCTACCTGGAATAAACGCTATAGCCCTCATGCTCTTTGAAAGCGAAGCTAGCTGGAATGCAGTCAAACAGCATCATCTGGCATCAACTAATAGTTGAGCTTCGCAAGAAGAAAAATGAAAAATATGTTTTGGCAGAAGTTTAGGCAGAAAGAAGGGCTTAATTAAAGTTCTGAGACCTGTACACTTATTACCAATTAATAAAATCAAGAAATCAGAAAAGGATGAAGAGAAACAAAAGAATTTGCAAAGTCCAAAATTCTGGTGAGAACAGATCCTAAGCACTATTCATGAGCTATTACATTGGTAATAAGTAATTTGTGTCCTCTGAACTAATATTTATCCATTATAAATGACCTACTTCCACCAAGAAGTTAATATTGTAACTGGAAAATGTTGAAGTAAGCAAATTGTATTTTCCTTTCTCTTTTTACAGTCTAGCTTTGGGGCTGAAAAAACATATGCCTTCCTCTTCATTTTGCCTCCCAGTTAACAAAAGATGACTGTTGCTCCTGTAGCTATAGGGATATGGGCAAAGAGCAGACACACCAGATAAAAGCATTTACCCCAAACTCCATGTATCTCCACAACATTCCACATAAAAGTGATGGGCAGTGACCCTAGAAACATGTTTTACAATCTTTTCCTAACTCTTCTCCCCTAGCACCTGTTTTTTAATTTCTCTTGTTAACTTGCAAGGATAGTAGAACATATTTGGAACCACAGACTCCATCTTCTTCAGGAGCACCATTCCAAAAAGTACTGTCTCCTTGCATCACCTCTTGTGTCTAATAAATTAATATATTAGCAAATAACTCCTTAGGCTTAATTTGGTCCTAGTAACAATGAGGTCAAAACCGTGCTTATAAACATGACAAAAGACACAATACTATAACAGGTACAATGAAACTTAAGTCCTGCTTTGGAATACCTTTATCCTCATCTGCCAAGTCTGTATTTAAATAGTCTCTTTTCTTTTTTTAAAGATTTATATAGTTATTTGAAAGGCAGAGTTAGAGAAAGAAAGAATGAGAACATTTCATCTGCTGATTCACTCCCCAAATGCCCACCAAGAGCTGGGACAAGGCCACACCAAATCCAGAAACCAAGAACCTACAATGGGTCTCACACATGGGTGCAGGGGCCCAAGCACTTAGACTACCCTCTGTTGTTTTCCCGGGCACATTACCAGGGAGCTGGATTGGGAGCAGGCAGCTACATTTTGATACCATATGGGATGCTGGTGTTGCAGGTGGAGGCCTTCCTGCTACACCACAATGCCAGTCTCAACTAGTCTCTTTTAAGAAAAAGATATAATTCTGTGAAAATCTGGTAGTCAGCTAACATGAACACACTTCATGGGTAGTGGATCTGAATCAAAGTATAAAGATAAAACACACAAAACCACACAGTTAGTGAACTGACACCTCTGATATCTTCATTGCCACAAGATCTATCACAGTGCAGAAGTAGCTTATTATGTGCATAAATAAAAGTGTGCTTGTTGAAGCTTCTGTTCCTTGCAGTGGCTTAACTTGACTTAAGCAATCGGATGACAGAGACTGGAGTGTGCTCAAGGAGGACCAGATCTTATCACAGGGCATTTCAGCCCAAGGAGAAATCAATGCGAGGTTTTTCTGCTTAATGTCTATGTATATTTTGTTTCCAGGCAAGCAAAACAAGGGTTTATCTCGCTCACACATCAGCATCTAAGATGGGCCTCTATGTTTGCCTGACAGACTCATCAACACAATGAGACATGCCAGCTGCAAATGGAAGAGAAACTTGGTTTCCGTTCCTGAACTGCAGATTGCAACCTTAATCCAAGCAAAGACAAAATGCTCCCAAGCCTTGTCCTTGGGGCTTGGCCTAACAGAGTAGAGCTTTGCTCAGGTTTTTCACAGAAGAAGAAATTGCCACTGAAAAGTGAGTGGGCCTGGACAATCTTGGAAAAGCCTACCTCTTGACTGAGATAAGGACCTTAAAACAATTTTCTATATGCCCAGGAAGTTATAGAAGCTGGTATTTCTAGGTTAGAATGCTCATGATGACTGACAAACTCTGGACCAGATAAGTCTGACAAATCTTAAATACTGAAGTAAACATACGATGAAATTCATTAATACGATACATCTGTTATCAGATCTCATATACGTATATTCAAGTCATTGTAAATTAAGTCATCAACATCAAGATTATAGTTATTTAAAATATATTTGATACTGTCTATTTTACATATAAGAAGCTTAAACTGTATTGCAAGATTACATACTTACTCAGTTGGAAACCAGAATGAAACTGTGAGTCCTCCATTATACTCTAACTAGTTCATCACCAAATGACCACTGTGAACTACTGTGTCAAAGTATTGGTGTTAAATAACATATATAATATAGAAATGCCTTCTAAGCCTGATTTAACAAAAAGTTATGAAATGTTTATTACCTGCCAGGTTATTTCCCAAGCAAAATACAGAGACTGAGTCTCCCTAAAAATTCTTCCTGTGGAGGGCTGGTACACAACAGGCTAATCCTGCACCTTACAGTGCTACCATCTATGGGTGCTGGTTCATGCCCTGGTTGTTCCACTTTCAATCCAGTTCTACTCAAGTCCTTGGGCCCTGAATCCATATTGAGACCTGGAAAAGCTAGTAGCTCCTGGTTTTACACTGGCTCTGCTCTGATCATCAAGGCCATTTGGGGCATGAAACAGAAAGCAGATGGAAGATTGCTCTGTGTCTCTCCTTTTCTGCCTTTAATTCTCACTTTCAAATGAAAGTAAATGACTATCTTTCATATTTTTTATTGAAAATTTTGATTTACAAAGAGAAGGAGAGTCAGAGAGATCTTCTATCTGCTGGTTCATACCCAAAATGACAACACTGGCCAAAGCTGAGCCGATCTGAAGCCAGGAGCCAGAAAGTTCTTTTTGGTCCCAAGACTGGGCTATTCTCTATTGCTTTCCCAGGTCATAATCAGGGAGCTAGATTGGAAGTGGAGTAGCCAGGACACAAACTGACATTTATATGGGATCCCGGTGCTTACAAAGGCAATTGAACCATAGCGTTGGGCTCAACAAATCTTTAAAAAAAAAAGACAAACAAACAACATATGGATTCGTCATGATAAGCACATATGACTATTATGGAAGAACAAAACAAAAAAACACAGAACAAGGTGGAAAAAGGAGGTGGACGACAGGTGGTCATCTTAGTCACTGAATGGCACCAAGCATATTGTACTCCCCAATCCAGTTATACCAACAAAGAGCATTTTTATAGTCATTTAGAATAATTAAGTTTTGCATGGCCATTAACTCACCTGATCCTCACAATCGTGCTATGAAATATTTAATCATCAGCTATGTGAGATTTGTTGCCACACTTAAAGTTGCAAATCATTTTGAACCAGAAGGCAGATCTGTTTTTGTGGATATTGTAAACTATGGATTTGTTAGCCAGAGCAAGATACTGGCCTGAGGTCAAAAGTGATTCTGTCCCATCTCCTCAGGAATGTCTGGAATGCCCTACAGAAACCACCCAGATTGTGTTTCAGTCCACCAAATACCCCCATACCTTGTCACTCACATCACTACCATTCACATACACAGGTCACTCGCGCACAAGCTGAGGAGCTAGTGGCTTCTCCCATCATGTCCAACAGCCCAGGGTTGCACTGCTGGGCAGCCATTTCTCCCGTGCAGTCATCCCGCCATGTGGAAGTGGTCCCAGGCCATGTCTCGCCAGAAAGTGGTCCGTCAAAATCTCTCCCCTAATAAAACACCTTGCCCGAACTAAAATCCTCTCCTTCTGGACCTAACAGTATTTATGCATTATATGGAAAACACCAGAGACAATGGTGCACCCATCTCGTCTTTTACTCCGCACATGCCAGGGATGGGAAGAGGCTGAATCAAGAAGCCAGAAACTCAATCCATGCCGGAATTGGAAACCCACTGCCTTGAGACTTCACTGTTGCCTTCCAGGGTCTACATGAAGATGAAGGCAGAGTTAAGGACAAAGGAGATGACTGAAATCAGGCACCAAGTCAAAATCTTGACCCAGTTTCTGTGCTGTTAATCACTGCCAGAATTGTATTCTCTTGTTCAGTTCCAACCCAAACCATTAAATGTTAGGTTGTTTCTCATAAGTCTGTGACTTCCTCCGTAGTTTAAATGACAATAGAAAAAAAAAAAAAGAATAGTATTTGCAGTTTGTCACACCCATTAAGCAGCCAAGAACTGGAAACTGGTAGAAAAAATTAGGATCCCAACTACAACTCTCTTCACAAGAGTAGGTAAACAAGCTTTCTAGATTTATTCTTAGTCCTTGGGAGTGGATACCTGTTCAGACTGGGTTCTAGAAGCATATCTGTACAGCTGCATTACTGATGCCTGCCAGTTTCCTGTAAATTATTTAAATGTGAGGGAAAGTTTTTCCCCTACTATTCTGAGTTGAGTCTGACTGATTTGAAAAAAAAATCTAGAAGCACTCAAGAATTACATGAACTCATTTTCCAAATATTAGTAAGAACATTTCAAATAAATGACAAAAAAAAAAGGAAAAGGGTCATACCGATGTCTTCCAAAATCACAAAGGAAACCACAACACTTACTTTGCAACCTTTCTACCCGTCAATCAATCCATAAATTTATCCACCCACACATGTACTCACTTTCTTTCTATCTATCCACCCATTCATCTAAAGTTAATTTCACCAAATATTAATTCAATGTTTGGGTCAAATGCTAACAAAATTACGTGGAAAAATGTCACTTTTTTGTGAGTTTAAAAATGTGTTTAGAACAGTCAAGCTCAGAGCTATTTGGTACTCGGCAACACAATGAAGAAACCATCAGAATCCTACTTGGAGCTCTTCGATAGGGCTTTTAAGGAGCACGCTCTCCAGAGATTCTCAAATCTTTTCAAGGAATAATAGTAACAAAAATCCTTAAGAGCAACAAGTGTGCATGACTGTTAATAGGTAGAAAGAAATGAAAACGAACTTCTCTAGTGCATAGCCCTTCAGCACTAATGAGTCCAACGCTACGTTTCTGCTTTGTGCTGTAAACTCCCTGGGACATCAGCTCACATCCCAAAGGAAATGCTGGAAACTATTCTTTGTCAATAATAATCCTCATTTTTTCTAGAGTAGGTCCTAAACTGTCACACAATAAAGATTTGTGTGTTAGTAGCTATAATACTTGCTCTTGTAACAACAATGTATTTAGAACTGCCTGAGTTTGAATTGCTTTTTTTTTTCCTTCTTCCTTTCTTTCGGTTAACAGACTTTTTTTAAGGAAACAGAAAGACAAAAGGGAGTATATAGGTGTGGAATAATAGCAAGTAAAGGACGAATCTTTTTACATCAAATAACTTCTTAATTATATTAAATGTCTCTAAAAGAAGAAAACAATAAGTGAATACATGGGGAGGGAAATATAAAGCTACTAAGGACCTACTGCCTATGGATGAAATATTGGCCAAAGGTCCCAAAGAATATTGAAACAGTTCATTACTTAAAGCTCTCAAGAGTCACAGAGCAGCAATCTCTTTCTTTTTACAAAAGGCAGTTAGTTGACAGAGTGACTTCAGTGAAAAGCAATGATTTAATGACATATTCCTGAAAGTACTCTAAAATGTTCAATTTCCTTCTCATTCTTCCTTTCTTTAGGGAGAATAGCAAAAAATCCCAGCCCTCATTTGAGTGTTCCGACTAAAGACCAACATGTCATAATAGAATCATGCGCTTGTTTAGTTAGGGCATTTGAGAATTGACAGTCAAATTATCCATTACATGAGATTACTCAAAACAAACAGAGGAGGCTTATGGCCCTTGAAGCTCATCACATCCTCCCAACGCTTAAGTTTTTTTCAAATGAATGAGATCTGATAATCCTAAACACAGCAAAGAAGAGCTGAGTACAGAGGAAAGATGCAGGGGAAAACAAACAAACAAACAAGAAACAGTGACTATGGTACCCTGCTTGTCATCAACAGCCTCATTTATTACAATACTCTTACCACATCACTTTCACCTGTGACAATTTCAAAACAGACCCAGGACAGGTTGTGACAGAACAGGTCCTGAGATCACTGACTTAAATAATACTGCTATACATATAAAACAATGACTGGGCTGGAAGTGAAATCCCACCATAGTTACACACTAGCGTAACATTTTTAATTCATCAAATTATCATCACAAAATAATCACTAAGGTTAGATACCAGCAATCCAATGTCCCTTTCAAGGTAAGTTCTTGCAAATTTTAATGGTCACATGATAAACACATAAAAAGTAGGAAAGTTAGTTTCATGACACATTCGAAAAAATGAGATTTCCCACTTAAATGGGATTTATCTTTCTTTCCATGATGTCAGCCTTCTATCTTCTCCTTACTTTAATCTCCTATGTAGAACTCCACACCCCCTAATAAATCATGACTCATCATGTTGTTAACAATAGCTAATACCCTCCTACACCAAAAGAAAATTCCATAAAGAAAAAACTTTTTGTTCCTTCTATTCTACTCAACTAATAATCAGTTAATTAACATTTTCACACCAGCTTAGTGCGTAGATTATTTATTAAAACAGTGCTCAGAGAACCGTGACAGAGGACAAAGGCAGAGGAATGGACAAAGGAGAGAGGCAGAAGAAATACGTGAGCCACTGACAGAGAAGCGGTGGCCATGCCTATAAACTGCTCATGAATTTCTGGTCCTAGCTCCACATTCTTGTCTGTTATATTGATGCTATTTCTTCTTATAATCTTCTCACTTTCATTTTTAGCCAACAGGCCTAGAAAAAGCAGCTTTCCAAAAGATTCAGTGTATGCTTTGACCCATCCTTCCCTTAAAGGTAGTTATCACAGCACATAGAATTATGTCATGCTAGCATAAACAAGGAAGTGCTAATATGGAAATCAATTTAACAGTATTGAAATTCTCCTCTGTATCAGGTTGCTCCTGTTCTGTCTTCTCCCTACCCTTTTCCTGAACAGCATACCTGGGAATCAGAAGAAATCGTAAGTATCAAACAATTCTTCTTGGGAATATGTTTTTTGAACTTCTGTTGGCTGTTTAAATGTAGTCACTGAATTTTATTAAACTGCATATTTATTGGTTTGTACCATTCTTTTCTTCCTTTGGAGCTTTATTTCAAATGACCCAATGAATGTAACACAAATAAACGCACAAAAGAAAGCATCTTATGCCTTCAGGAAACTAAAAAACACTACGTTAATCCAAACCACAAGTAGAAACTTCAACTGTGAAGTCAAGAAAAATCAAATTTATGCCTCCCATTGTCACCATAACAGCTAAGCTGTATATGTACATGTTATTAAGATATAAATACAGGGCAGCAGTCATGGTCTAGACAATTTAGCAGGTAACTTGGAAATCAGTAATGCCTTTAATTCTGTATATGACCATGATTGAATATTATGGACAGCAATGGCCTTATTCTTTCCAGCTTCCAAAAAAGGTTTTAGGAAAGCCTTTATCTAAATAATTTATAAATTTATAAAACCTTTTGTTCAAGAGAATTATAGCTGACATACTCTTTCTTTCATGCTGAAATCACTTCCTATGTGACTATATGCTATTTACATTCTGTAATTAGTGTATATCACATCATCGTAATAATAAATTACCCCTGAGAACAAAATGGCAGAATAAGACAGAAGTGAAACTCTTTGCTTCCAGGATTCAATAGGTGGTTTCCACATTTCTGCTCTCCTGCAGGATCTTCAAGGGCAAGGGAGATGTCTAAATGAAGTGAGTTTTTCCCAGTGGTCATGAGTCCTATCTACATCACATTTGATTTTTACTCCTTCCGCATGTTCAAAGCATCATGTCTGCTTTCTCATTATCATCTCCTGATGTCTTCCGCTACTTGAACAGAGCCAGACTAGTGTGTTCGAAGTTTTTTTTAATCACTTCATTTTGTAAATTGGTTATGTCCCTCTCTTAATATCATCCCGTAAAATTCCAACCTCAAGCACTTCAGAATGCAATGCACACAAGAAATTCATGAGAACAGAAAAGCTGGACATGGCTTTCTGAACTATAAAGCTCAAAGATGAACAACTCACCTCCAGAGAAGGAGAGAGAATGAAGCGAACTCTTCATAGTCCTCAGAAGGAGCCAGCCCTGGCAATACCATCATGAGCTCTAAGTCTCCAGAACTGTACATCTGTTACTTAAACTATTCAGTTTGTGGTGCTCCCTCATCTCCACGGCCCTGGAGAGCTCCTGTATTTCACCTTCACTTATCATATACCCTGCTGCTCAGTAAAAATTCAAACTCTGCCACAGTCCACATGACCCCTTGATTCAGATTTATTTAATCTTGTGTTTTCATCTTTCATTAGTAACCCCCGAAAATTTGACAGTCTCTTCCACATGCTTATGAATTCAGTAACAATACATCTTCTATTGTTTTACTTGCCCTCTTTCCTTTCTTAACCTGGCATGATTTAGCCCAGGATCTGAATTAAATGCCATACCAATAAAGAACATCCAGTTCATCGGGAATTCAGCCATCAAAAACATGATGTTCAAAGACAGAAAGGAAATTCTGATGGGGAGTTATGTCAGTAAGTTGAATGCAGGATCCACTGAGTTGCTTTAGTTACATAAATCTGTATAATTGTGTAGTTTAAAAATCTCAAAGTATCTAAACCAAACTCAAAATAATTATTTCCTTTGAGCTTTAGAAAGAGATGATCTGGCTGAGGCTAAAGCACATAAAGGGGCATAACTTTGTAATTTTTTGGAGAGCAAAATATATCCATATGTTATTTTCATAGAAGACTGAAAGATAGCCAAATTAATACTGCTGATTATGGGTAATAAAAAGATAGATAAAAACTATCTTCTCTATGCTTCTGTGTATTTCTTTTTAATTTTCAAGAGAAAAAATCAAGTAAAATAGTAGAGTTTTTTTTTCCTTCAAGCTAGAGGGAGAGAGAAAGGAAGATACACGAAACCAACCAAATTCCAAGAAATACCCTGAATAATGTTAACGACTGGAAATAAAAATTTTCCTTTCCTCCTCCTAAACATTCCCTTGGAGCTCTTCTTAGAATAAATGGATAGAACCTATCTGATCACCAAAATAATAATGCAAAGACTTCCTGACTCCTTGAATTTCTTATACCTTAATGTTCAACATTCAAAGACATTTTATGCCTTTTTGAACCATAAGATATCATCTTTTCTACTTTGCTGGCATTGCGGTTCCATGAAGGAATCTGAAGAAAGGGAAAGCCTGGGGACTACCCATGTCTGTGCCACTATGTTCATGACTGAAAATAAAATTTTCTCCCAGGAGAAAATCACAGATGACTATGAGAAAGTGATTAAACAGCTTAAGAGAGCTCACATGAACAGAAATAATTAACCTCTAATTTATTTTAGTAATCCACCTATATTTTCTTCAACTTTATATAAATAATGAGAATAGGTAGAATGAGGTGGTATCATGAACTTCTACTAGGTGGATTTCTCTTCTTGTATTATTTTTTCTGAGTATGTGGATATATAAAAACAATGGGCCAGGAAAAAAAAAGGAGAGAAAGAGAGAACTTACATATTCTGAGGAATAAGTCTGAACAAGTATATCTCAACAGATCTCTGGAAATATACAATTAAAAGACAAGCCTTCTTTAGTGCAAAAATATTCTAAATCCACAAGTAGTATTTTCATAATATACTTTTCCCATAAGCTTCGTTAAGATCCGTCTTATTTTTCTATGTTGATATTTCATTTCTTGTAAGACAATATGCCAGAAGGACATACTATTTTAAGATGTTAGACTGTTTTATTTAGCTCTTTAATGGTAATGATCTATGAGTCATTCATCTTGAACAAAGACTGTTAGATCTTAATTTTAAAATGCTGCCTTACTTTTGATTTTTTTTCCTGTTCCCATCAGCTTGCTACATTCAATCATCGTATAATCTTCTTTGTGATAACATCCCTTCTTGATATTGAATATTTCTAGCATGATGTGGCAAAATGTCTTCCAAAATTATTTCCTATGTTATTTACCTCAAGAAGGTTGTGTCAATATAAAATGTAGAATAATCGTGAATTCAATGCTTGCTTAACTTTCTTACTTTTAAAATATAACTGCATAGGGATACCTTCCCTTTCAAAGATGCATACATTCTGAATAAAAGAACTCAATGTTTGGAAGCTGGGAGCGTAATTTGTCATTCAAACCAAAATCTATTCAACAGAAACAAACTGTATGCAAATACACATCCATAGTTGAATATACCAACAGCTTGCTTCAGCATTCAGCACCAACTATAAAGATAAACTCGGTAAAAATTCACCTAAATTATCACCTAGGCTTTCTCTCCCCCAAAAAAACACACATACTGCACAAATTATTGCCTCTAGGGGAGTAATTCCAGATTGTTCACCTCAGAATTATTACAGCCAATTGCTCTTACAGTAAAGCCAATTTTCCCTGCAAGAATTCAGAAAGCCCAGAGACTCAAAGTTTTTCTTTTGTGGCTTTATACATATTTTTTCTTACAGGGGAGGGAAAAAAAAACATATGAATGGAGAATGAAAAATAAAACACCCCAGTGTTACAAACCCTTTGATTACTCTAATTACACCTAAAAGGAAAACAAGACCCCTCTCTTAGTACCAGAGGTATGAATCATTAACAGGGGAAAGGAAGCAAGATAGAAAAGCAATCAACCTTTGTCCACTAATCTCCATCGCCACCAGAGAAGCCTGTTGAGCCCTGAAAAACATTAGTCACCATTTCCTCCCCATTCCTAAACCCCGAACCAGCATATCTCCTCCCATTTTTTTCTTCACCTTTGGTCTTTATAACTCATGTTGGAGCTGTTTTAGAATGCATTAATGCCATTCTGGGAGGCCTGAGTCAGTAAGAAAGAAATTCCTGGAAACTTGATCATTATGCTCTATTTGCATAAAGCCCGGATTGTGACAGTTCACAGTCTTAAGGGCAGTCATACAGAAAGCTCTGTAAATGTTTTAATTGTGGTTGCCTCACTGATTTGAACCCAATGAACATAATGAAAGAAAGAAAAGTTGTAGGTGTGGAGGAGGGACAAGCATGGATGGAGAATTGGCGGAGATTTCAGCCCAGGCCCTGTAGGAACCAGCTGCTTGCTGCTCCAAGCAATACAATTCTTTGCATGTAATTAATTCCACGGATCAAAAGCCTGCCTTGTTGGGTTTTTTTTTTTTTTTTGCTTTTTTGTTTTGTTTTATATTCCAAGTAATGTGGAAGCATTGCTTTTTCTGATGGGACCCCTTAAAGATACCAAACAGCCAGTAGCTAAATCAGGCAATTAAAAAATTACAAGCGTTTGACTAAATAATGAGCATGCTTCAGTAGTGACAAAGAGGATTTCCAAAGGGCTCCCTACTTATTTATTTGTTTCTGTGGTTTTCACCTCAGGACAGAGGATGCTCAGAGTAGATGCAGGCTCTCCAGGTATGATAGATTAGCTCGAGGAAGCGGAAGCAACAGCTATTACTCTTTCTGCCCACCCGACACAAGGCAGGCTACACTGGTACAGGCACACAGAGGATGGGGCGGAGAAGTGTTCATCCTTCTCTTAAGGTGAGGGACAAGGACACAGAAGCTCCAGGATAACCCACCAGTGCTAGCCCAGGGAAACAGGTGTAACACTGGATGACATTAAACTTGAGAGGTGGATATTCTCGGGAAAGCTTGATGAGCCAGCTTCTAAAAGGCTAGAGCATTCTGCGGAGTCCAGATAATGTTTCAGATTTGTTGCATGGCTCATTTTGTTTGTCTCAACAGCAAACAAGCTATTCCCAAGGGTGAAAAAACCTGTGCGTTCACTGAAGAAATGACCTCTGTGTGACTATCTTTGAGCAGCTTCCTTATGTAACTAGAATAAAAGCCTTGAACCTTGTTCCCTGTATTCCGCTGAGCTAGTTTGATTCACATTGTCTCCCAGCACCACTGCTTAAACTCTGATGCTCTGTGAATGTAATATCCTTTCCCCTGCCTTCTTACCGAACTCGATTCATCCTTCTTATCTCTGGCCACAGTTACTTCCTCAAATGACATGCTCTCTCTTAGTCCCATTGTTTCCACCGACTCACTGTAATGGGCAGAAGCATCAAGGTCTCTCCTTTTGCAGCACTTGTAGTTACTGCTACTTAGGTTTGTCAAAGTGTTTGAGTAATGGGAATCTCCTGTTGAATAGTTGTTTCACATAAACAAACATGGTGCCGTTTTTATGTACTAGTATGTTCCTAGAGCTTAGCATACAAGAAATAATTAACAAAATCTTACTCAATGAATTATGAAATCCCCAATTCAGGATGCAGTCCATGTTTAAACTTCTTGTTTCTGAAGGAAAGAGCTCCATGTAAGCCACTAGATAATTGCCTGATGGTTCATCACAAATTATTCTGACCCTTAGAAAGACGCCAGTACAGAGAACAAGACCAGAACATGTTTGAAGTTTATCATGGAATCATGTAACATCATGGGCAATGAAGTGTAGTCATCACTATCTTTATGTCAGGTTATATGTGAGAAGCACCAACCACTGTCCCTGCCCACAATGAAATACAAAGGTTGGATAGCAGTAGTGATAGCATAACAAAATACAAAAATATGGGGAAGGTGTTGGGGTAGGTCATGGAAAATGAAGGATCTTATGTTTTAAACACAAGAGTTAGATGTCATATGGAAACACAGAGAAATTATGTAACTTATCCTCATAAAATTAATAAGCTGCTGAGTTAAAACAGTGAGTTCCACAAATTGCAAAACCAACTATTTTTTGTAATATTACTTCGGCTGCTTTTAGTTGTGGAGTTTCACAAAAATTCACATTGAAAAGAACTAAAACATTTTGGTGACCTATGCAAAGTACAAGAAGTTACAAAAATCGTTTTTCCCATTTCATCAATCATTGCAATAGAGATTGAAACTTGACGTGTTCCCATTTTGTCAAGTTCTCTGCACATGTGCAGAGCCTGTGCCATGGGGCAGGAACTATGCTAAGCTGGGGATGTAGATATAGCAGACACAGCATGTATCTTCCAGAAGTGTTTGAGTAGGGGTGGAGCACCAGGGAGAGAAGCTTAAATGCAATCAAATCGAAGTTCTCACAGACAGTCCCTGCTGTTCAATCTCTTGGTCTCATTTCAAGGCTGTTTGACTTCTGCTCTTGAGATTTCACCAAAGATTCTCTCCTCCAATCGGACTTCAGCTGGGGTTTTGATCTCCCTCAGAAGAACACCAAGAAGCACTAAAGGTTTGGCAAAAATTCAAACCCCCTGGTTCCAGAGAGTCTAGGGCATATTTCACATTTGTTGCTTAATGCATTTAGCTGTCTTAACAGCAAGCAAGCGGGTCCCCAGGGTGAAATCTGTGGGTTCATTGAAGAAAGAACCCTTGTTTGATTTCTGTGTCCCTAAAATTGTCAAGTGAAGGCAGAGCACAATGAAGACTGTTTACTGGGTATTTATGGAAATTGGGAAGTTACAACAGTGCTGTCTGGTTGGAGAGATGGAATTCCAAACTGGTAGCACCTAATATTGAATCTCTCCATTTGTCGGAAGGGTGCTAGGCTGGTCTCTCCAATTCATTGTATTTTCCCTACTCCTCATATTGTTTGGATAAGGTAATACAAATCAGAAAGAATGAAACAAAAATATAGTGGTCTCCTGACATGCTCCGGGCCAAAACTCTTGACATAAAGGTGTGGGCGATTAAAGTTGCAAAGGATACAAGCATAAATAACAGGTGACACTGTTTGGACCGACAAGAGAAGCAGAACAACTATCGTCACGAAGGTTCATTTAAACAGAGCAACAACCTGCCTACCTGCCTGCCACAGAATAACACTCTGATTGGCTTGATCCACTAGGAATGAGATACCACAAAGGATGGTATCACAACCCTAGTAGAAATACAAAGAAAAGTCCATGTCATCTACTCCATAAATTTTCCTCAGGCCAGACCTTAAAGAGACAGGTTGGTGGATCCAGAATGTTTTTCATAAGCAAGCCATGAAAATTATGATCATATGCTGGAACTAGCTGTATCTTATAATGTCTACAATCCCAGCATCTTGGAGTTAGAAGAAACCACAGAGGTTGTTATTCAGGTCAAGGTCCACCCTCATTCCAATATACTAGAAAAAACAGCTAATTTAAGTTTCTCCTAGCTCTGGTTAAACTACATGCTTAACTCCTTTGGTTTATGTTCAAATTTTCCATCCACTTGACCATCTGTTGAATCGAGTTTGTCCTTTTTCAACTTTCTCCAAGCAACACAAAAGTCTCTCTCTCCTCTTTCTTTTCTTGGCCTGTTACTGGTGGAGAAATGTTCACAGCTGTGCTGATCATTACCACTTAATGGTTTCCAACCTCAGTTTGAACCTCAACAATTCTTTTCTTCACCCCTGCTCAATTCCCTTCAGCAGATGTTCCAAACATGTTTCTATTTCTTTCCAGCCCATACCTCTTTTCTAATCCTTTTCCTCATCTCCTATTTCAGAGAAAATGGGAAGTTCTCAGCCATAAGCTCCTTCAATTTTCCCCTCTGCTACCTCTCAAGATTCATATTTGCACCTTTCTGAAGGGAACAAGTTCTCAATTGCTCTAATTCGGATTTGTCCATTTTATGCCTCATTCCATACTTTGCTTCATCAATTATCATTCTATTCATCTCAATATATGATCAATTCTACTCTATCCAGAGAAAGAGCAAAATTTTTCCTTAGCCTTGCCTCATCTTTGGAGTATCACTGCCTTTCTTCCCTTCATTGCCAAACTGAGCAGAAGAGCGGTCTGCAATCTCTGCTCACTGACCCCATGTTCATAGCCCAGGGCATAGCATCCTGAATTCTTGCAGACTCCTCCTTAGCATACTTTCTCAGAGGATAACAAAAGGCCCTACCGTTTAAGCTAAAATGGATATGTCATTTTTCATCTTATAAAATATAGAAAATGATTTTGCTTCTAGGAGCTCTGTCCCAGCTTGGTTTGGGTGATCCCTGCTCCTGGTTCTTTCCAAAGACAATTTTGTTAAGTCATCTTTCTTCCTTTTTCCTAACAATGGGACTCAAGATCCTATTGCTTTCAGTGTCATTTGAAATGGTAGGATATGAAGTGGTACATGCATAGGAGGTTAAAAGATTAAAAAATTCTGAATTTGTATTGTGGAATGCATGAAGTTTGTCGCCTTATCTAAATAAAGTAATTTTTGGAAAGACTTAAAATAAGACCATAGCAATTTCAATAAAAGCATGACTACAGATTTAAAAAAAAAGTTTTGTCTAAACACTCCATACAAACACCTAAATCTTAATTTGGTTCTGGATTTGCATCAGGACTTTAGCTCTGTTTTGTCTTTTGAGCCTTGCTTGATAATATGCGGCATGACGTCCTCAGAGAGTACTTTGGCAGTGTGGATCCTCGGATGTAGACAAAGTTACCTATCCAATAAAATTGTTTTGCCCACTTAAGATGACCACTAAGTGCATATGAAGTCCTTACTCATGTAGGAAACTACATATAGACACATAGGTAGAACACCTACTTTATAAGCTATTAAGGCAATCAACAGTCAATGTTAAACCCAACATTGCATGTGAAAAAATTAACTGGAAACATAATAATACCCAAATTTTTTCATGTATGAACTATGACAATATGGGAGCACAGTTCTAGCATTCACAAAGATGACTGCCTCCTAGTAGAGTTCAGTACAGCATCGCTGTTTAGAAGGGCACTTGATTTCCAATATCCCATAGTCTCCACTAGTGCTTGCTAGGATTTGCTTAGTCCACCTCACTTATGTTATTATTTAGCAAACATAGACATTTACTTTGATGGTCCTTGCTTATAATGAAAATTTGTCACTTCTCCAACTCTGCCTCCATCTTTACTAAGCTCTAGCATGGCAGCTCTAAATGTTCCTTGAGCAACCCTGCTTAGATGTCCTCTAGACATTACAAAAATTTTTGACTAACCCCTCAACCAGTTTCAAAAATCTTAATACCAGCCTTGCATCTCAGCTACAACTTATTTCCATGACTCTGATTCTCAGCTAGTTGTAAGGTCTCTTTCATATTGTTAACCAATCAAAAGCACATACAAATCATTCAAAAATGTGTCTTAACATGCGTAGACACTTTGAATGTGGGACAGTAAGTTCACACTTTAAATTTTCAGATCACTCTGTCACATTGAAGTTAACATTTGTTTCTAAGTAATCACATTAATTCTACTATGTCACGTGTAAATACAAAGACTAAATCATTCCTCTCTTCCACATCCTAGCCCTCTAAATACTTGTTCAACCGTTACCACAGTCACTTTGCGTCCTTGCTTACAGGTTTCTATCTGATTAAAATCTTTGATATCTGTCATCTTCTATCTTCTCCTACTGGTATGACATTAAGACCACCATCATTTCTCAGCTGGATTCCTGTAAAGACCTCTCAATTATTCTACCCATTCGCATTTATTTTCTACATGGAAGTCACTTCAACCATAGCTTTAAATATTTCACTTCTCTGGGAACCTCAAAACAAGTTCCAGCAGCCCTTCGCGATCTGCTCTCTGCAGTGCAGTTTCTTATCACTCCCTACCTTATAAGCTCTGGATGTGAAGTCCCTAAATATTTCTGCTCTAAGTCTCTGTACATGTTACTCATTTAATCTAGCATGTCATCAATTCCAGCCCATCTTTCCCTATCTAAAATTCAATGACCTAGCACCCAGTGATCATTCTCTTGGGTAGCAATGATGACCCTTCAATGTTTTCCTATAGCATCCTTTATTTTATTCTTATAAGAGAAGAATGCTAACATTTAGGTACCATTTCATATTCTCCAACGGGTTGAGGTTTTTTTTTTTTTTCGAGCCTGTCATTTTGTATGTTAAAAATACTATAGTTAAAGTTACCTGGGACATTTTTCTCCAACCTTTATTTCATTTATCAGTTTTTTTTGAAGTATGTTTTATAAATCTGAATGCAACTCTCCCTATTTGGTTAGACACCTGCATGGTAGAATGAGGCACACATTACCCAAACAAAATAATTTTAACCTCTATTTCTTCATCTGTACAGGAATGATATTATACTCCTTTAGATCTCCATGAGGACTAAATGGGATTAGGGCGGTATGGCCTAGCGGCTAAGGTC
This sequence comes from Ochotona princeps, assembly GCF_030435755.1. Lineage (NCBI taxonomy): Eukaryota > Metazoa > Chordata > Mammalia > Lagomorpha > Ochotonidae > Ochotona > Ochotona princeps. Next base: position 15,364,661 of record NC_080857.1, read on the forward strand.
CTCACCTTTAATGCACCAGGATCCCATGTGGGTGCCGGTTCTAATCCCGGCAGCTCCACTTCCCATCCAGCTCCCTGCTTGTGGCCTGGGAAGGCAGTCCAGGACGGCCAGATGCATTGGGACCCTGCACCCGCGTGGGAGACCCGGAAGAGGTTCCAGGTTCCCAGCATCGGATTGGCGCGTACCGGCCCGTTGCAGCTCACTTGGGGAGTGAGTCATTGGACGGAGGATCTTCCTCTCTGTCCTCCTCTCTGTATATCTGACTTTGTAATAAAATGGATAAATCTTTAAAAAAAAGGATTGTGTATATACAATACATGTGTGTATATATGTGTGCATATCTATATTTATCTACATTTATCTTTTATAAATCTATCCATAACTTCTAAAATGTTGGGAAACAATAAGTATTCAAATAACAGCAACTACTACAACAGAGTATAGCTGTACCATGATCCACTTGTCTTGAAATCCTACAAAAAAATAATCTTATGAATAAAATACAAGGTGAAAGAATCATGAAGTTCTTCTTGGTGGAGTGGAAACACAGAGGTAGTTAACACTCAGCTGTTTATGCCCTGAACAAACAGAACCAGAAGGAGCCCAGAGGAAGCCACAGTGGCAGGCACTGAAGCAGTGCAATGTCACATTCTCTCCTAGCACAGAGCATCTGGGAATGCTAATTAGAGACATTTGCAGCTCACAAGCCACCACCGTATTTACAAACAGTATCCACTTCAGCTCAACCCTGTAGCTCACAAAAGGTAATCAATGTGACCTATCTTTGCATTTCCAGAAAACTCTGTATTTTGCCTACTATCTAATAGTCTTCACCAGATAGGAGACAATTTGAGAAAGGTAACAAACATTGTTACTGCAGCAACTGCACATGTTAATGTCAGGTATCTATGAGAACTGTTAAAAGATCTACTGTGCCGGGCCCAGCGGCGTGGCCTAGCGGCTAAAGTCCTCGCCTTGAAAGCCCTAGGATCCCATATGGGCGCCGGTTCTAATCCCGGCAGCTCCACTTCCCATCCAGCTCCCTGCTTGTGGCCTGGGAAAGCAGTTGAGGACGACCCAAAGCTTTGGGACCCTGCACCCGCGTGGGAGACCCGGAAGAGGTTCCAGGTTCCCGGCATCGGATTGGCGCGTACCGGCCCGTTGCGGCTCACTTGGGGAGTGAAACATCGGATGGAAGATCTTCCTCTCTGTCTCTCCTCCTCTCTGTATATCTGGCTTTCCAATAACAATAAAAATCTTTAAAAAAAAAAAAAAAAAAAAAAGATCTACTGTGCCCAATGGAAAAATCATAAAAAGGCTCTATACCCTACAGTTCAGAATGCATTCTCCATCTTAGAACACAGTACTCCAAAATGTCTCAGGATGACCACCAGAGCCAGTACAGGGTAGGTGTAAGGTATGTGGCACCTATGCCACCTCCTTTAGGGTTTTCTTCAAAATGTGCTTCTCAAAAACAAAAACTCCAATGGTTCATTAGAATCAACTAAAATCTATAAGCAAAAAAACAAGCTTCGAAAAAGGCACCTTTTAAAAAAAAAAACTTCAACCACAAGATAATAATATAAAAGCCAATTTTGCCTGCCTGATGTCAATGTTTCCATCCTAGAAAGGGAAAAGACACAAGTCCTGAGTCAAGTTCAGTATCAGTCCTGTCTCAGAAACAGCATCCCCTCTGTCTCTTCTGTAGGTTGACACTTCCTTCAGCAGGGAGTCGTCGACACTCCCCACTCCGCACTTTCTTAAGGATTATTGCTTTCAAACCAGGAAACTTGTCAGGTCACACTGACCAGGGAGATCTTGGAAAAAAGCCAGTTCTTTCTAAAACAGGTTTGATGTCAGCTTCATAAAAATACAGTCTATATCAAACCAGAGAAAGTTTCTAGTTCAGAAATAGCTAAACATAAATATTTCTCAGATGAAATTTTATTTAGTGCAGACTCTGTTTAGTATCTCATCAATTAAAGATGGACTGAACAAATGCTGTTTTATTATGACATTCCTACAGTCCCTGGAGCCAGGCTGTCTGGGCTCATTTTTTTTCCAACTTTGTGGCCACAGCTATATTCCTTCAGCACCATATGTTTCTTCACGTATAATAGCAGGGTGATGATAATAACCCCTTTCTCACTGAATTGTGAAAATTCAAATGAAAGAACATACTAGCGTCGTGACAATTTCCTACTAAATATCAGCTGTTATACATATTCAGTAATCACTCAAAGAGTTCATGATTGAAATTTTAGTTCTTTTCCTAGAGAAATTGGATCTTCTCCACCTCCTAACACATAGCAGCCTTGCTGAAGCCATAGTAGCCAGTGTCCTATATTCTGAAGAAAGCTCTGTCACTTGCAAACTGCGTGATTTGGGGCAGGGTTTTTAACTTGCCTATACTTCTGCATTCACAGCAATAAAATGGAGGTTACAATAGCATCCTCTCAGAGGAAACTGTGAAAATAAAAAGAATGAATGATTGCATGTCAAACATGTAAAAGACTACTAGGGGCAGTGTTCACAACGTAATGATGTCAGAAAAATTTTATTATATGTTTTTTGTTCAGGACTCTATACCCTAATGAATCTGTATTTTTTTTTTAAAAAAAGATTCATTTATTTTTATTGCAAAGTCAGACATACAGTGAGGAGGAGAGACAGAGAGGAAGATCCTCCATCCGATGATTCACTCCTCAAATGACCGCAATGGCCAGTGTTGCGCCACTAAGCCAGGAGCCAAGAACTTCCTCCAGATCTCCCACGCGGGTGCAGGGTCCCAAGGCTTTGGGTCATCCTCGACTGCCTTCCCAGGCCACAAAGCAGGCAGCTGGATGGGAAGTGGAGCAGCCGGGATTAGAACCAGTGCCCACATGGGATCCCGGTGCATTAAAGGTGAGGACTTTAGCCGCTAGGCCACCACTCTGTGCCCATGAATCTGTATATTTAAAGATTTCTATGGGGGCTGGTTTTGTGGCCTCAGGGGGTAAGTTGCCACCTGTGACACCAACATCCTATATGGGTGCTTGTTAGAGTTTTTCAGCTGCTTTACTTCTGGTCCAGCTCCCTGCTAATACACCTGGGAAAGCGGCAGAAGATGGTCCAAGCCCTTCACCCTTGCACCTACAAGAGAGACCCTGATGAAGCAAGTGGATCCTGGCAACAGCCCCAGCTGTTATGGTCATTTGGAGAATAAATCAGCAGTTGGAAGAACTATCCCTCTCTCTCTGTAACTTTGCTTTTCAAATAAATACATAAATAAAATACATAAATTTGCTATTACAGAAGATCCCAAAGGAAAGTAAAGTTTGTATGAGCAGCTGGGACATTAAAAAAAAAAATGCAATGGCCATGGCTCAGGGCTAGAAGTCAGGGGATACGGAAAAGAACAAGTTATGTGACTTTGGGAAAGTAACTTCACTGATCTAGATTTCGGTTAAATCAATGATTAAAAAAACTTAACTACAAACAGCCCTGAAATTACATGACTGAACACAAAAACATTTGTTTGTAGGTATCTTGATTTCAAGCCGTCTCGTATATATTGACTACCAGATGCTCATGTAGTTCATGTCTATTTTTTGTTCTGTTTTCATCTCTTGGCTGACCCATGTGCCAAGTGCACCACAGCACATTCTACAAGTGTGTACCGAGTTTCATTTCAATTTCGACTATAGTGCTGTCAAACTGGAAAAGGCAGGGGAATGCATCAATCTGTGGTTCAAGTGCTAGCTGACATTGGTCAGATATGTGACTACAAGACTAATTTTAATTAGAGTCATCACCTCCCTTTTCACAGGACATTATCATCTACAATGATGTTAATGAACTAGGGTTTATAATGTGCTGGAAAAATATGAATGACGTATCCATCTGAAGTGGAAAAGAGAATCAATTCAATTCTACAGGAAATAATTCAGTTCCAGAGAGGAGCGGATAGGGCAAAGTACAGAAACTAAGAGATAAAGGGTAGATGTAGGAGACTCCTGAAAAGGCTTCTTAATGTAATGATTTGTTCCCTGGGGAAGGGACAGGCTTTTGAACGACACATGTATTGAACTGAACTTTTCTGTTTATTGCTACGATATTTCATTCTCTGTCTCTGAATATATGGAGTAAAATACATGGTTCTAAGTATGAAAGTAGATGAACTTCAACCATCACTATATCCCTGATCTTACAGTTTCATCAAGCTATAGAACACCTCTGCGTTCCCAGAATGCTTCCTCTTGCCTTTCCCTGCCAATATCCACTCATTGATACCCATTTAGTGTTCTGATTGCTAGCACAGCTTAGTTTCACTGTTCCTGATCTTCATACAGATGGCAATATTCAAGCATAGGATGCACTGTTTCCTCATAAAATATACTGTTTCTTACACATGAATCAAATATAATTTGTAACTCATTCTTTTTGTTGAGTATTTGTATTCTGCAACAGGAATATACACATTACATCTTACTGATAGATACCTATCCTCTTTTTAGTTCGGAGATAATATGAGACTAATACCAACACCTGGTGCTGTGGGGTAGCTGGTATACCCACCGCCTGTGACTTCAGCACTCTATACAGGCACCAGTTCACGTCTACCTGTTCCACATTGGATCCGGCTCCCTGCTAGTGGTCTGGGAAAGGGCAGTAGAAAATGATACAAGTGTTCTTGCCCTTGCACCCACGTGGGAGACCAAAAGAAGAGCTTGATTCCTGGTTTCTGCTGAGTCAGCCCTGATCATTGTGACTATCTTAGGAATGAATCAGTGAATGGAAGATTCTCTCTCTCTCCTCTCTCTCTCTGTATTTCTATCTCTCAAGTTTTCATTTTTCTAACCCCTTAGTTTCAAATAAGCTGATAAATCTTAAAAAAAAAACTAATATGAACATTTTTTCCATAAGCCTTCATGTATAAAGAAGTATTCAATGTCTCTTGGGTAAATATCTAAATGTAAATTTGTTGGGTCATAATTTAGATATATATTTAGCTAAATTAGAAATTGCCAGTTTTTCAAAGCAACTGTAGCACTTTATGCCCCAAAGCACAAAGCATAAAAATTTATTCTAATACTCAGCAACATTTAGCCATTTTAGTGAGGATGAAATGCTATCTTGCAAATATGTTTCACTGATAGTAAAGATATGGAACATTTTTTTTCCTGGGCCTGTTGGCACTCACATATCTTGTTTTATAAAGGATCTATTTAGTCTTTGCTCATTTTTTGTTTCTTTTTTAATGCTGATTTTCAAAAGATCCTTATATATTCCGAGTATAGGCCCTTTTTAAAGATATGTCTCTTAACATAACGTTCTCTCAGTTTGTGACTTCTCATGTAATAGTGTTAAGGACATTTAATGAGCAGAAAATGTTAGTTTTAATGAAGTCCAATCTACTTTCTTTTTTGCTAAGTGTTTTTGCAGTCTTTCCAAGAGACTACTGCTTACCTCAAAGCCATGAATATGTCTCCATGTATTTTTTCTTTTATAGCTGAGACGCAGACTTAGAGAAAGACATTTTCCGTCTGCTCGTTCACTCCCCCAAATTGCCACAGTAGTTCATGAGGGATCCAAAGTTAATTTGTCAAGGTTATAATTTAAAAAATTAACCTCTGTTAGTTTTGAGCTACTTCAAACAAAATAGTCAAGATTCTTAAATATTGTGTCTAAACTAAAGGTAGTGGTTGGAGAGGACCTTACTTTAAAATTTTGTATTGTTCTATTTGTATTTGGAGGGAGAATTCCTTCTTCTTGCTTCACCCTCCCCAAACATAACTAGATGAAACATGTATCATCACAGCAGAATCCCTTACTATGTGCCTGAGGGTGCCTCTAAAGGTTCTAAATTAGTATAAGGCAACTCCTTATAACCCTTAAGTCTGAGAAAACAGGCAAGAAGAGAGAGAGATGAAGAACACCTATCAATGGTCACATAGTAAAGTAGTAGCAGAGTATGACTCAAACACATTCAGGCTGACTCTAGAGTCTAAACAAGAAATCACTTCCACAGACTAGTAAATTATGACAAACTTAATAAAAGCAACCTGATCAAAGTTAATGACTAGCATAGGTCTTCAAATTTTATTTCATGCAATCTTCAAAAATAACCTCTTGTATACATACTATGTATCAGGTTATCAATAGAGGGGAATTTAACCTTGGAGATTAAACAGTCCAAAGCAGGTCGCCCATTCAACAGAGGATCTCTAAGTGAAACCCAGATTGTCTGATTCAAACTCCATGCACTTCTTACCAGACTTAGTGTTCATTTTGCAGAGCTGAGACACTTAGTATTAGAAGAAATATGCAAGAACTGATTTGATAGACACTAAAGCTGAGTTACGTACACAGTAGCCTATCACCTATCTTTCACAGGCAAACAGATCAGACGAATGTTTCCTATCTGGGAGTATAACGTAAAAGGTCAAAATCCTTGAGTCGTAGGCACACTATGCTTTGCTGATACTACCTAACAAACCTTGCTGACAGAAGAGACCCTCCCTTCCAAAGTTTATGAATACGTACAGACACATAGGCTTTCTCTGGAGATGGCTGCTTCTACTCACTGTCCTTTCTCAGGGTCATGAGGATACCAACTGTGTATCTCCTATTTCAGGACATAATGTGGCTACTACTGCAAATAAAACAAGCAGATGAAGGGAGAGGATGCAGGGGAGGTTCTAGAATAATACAGAATCTCTCCATTGCCCAAACCTACTCCATCAGGTAGAGGCAGATTTCAACAAGCCACAAGAGTTCCACCACTCTAACAGCAAATAAATGAGAGAGCTAGCTACTCCATGCAGAGCTGAGATTTTGGCAAGCCATGTGTCTGATTATTGAAAGAGCACTAACATTCTGTCAGTAACTGTATGGCTCTCGTTAAATGTCTGGTATTTCAGAAGCAGAATGAAAACTAGTTATATCCAAAACCAACTGGACAGATAGTACTATTTCCCATGATCTCTTACAACTGTCATTCCACGTGAAACAATTCATGGGTAAAGAAAGGAAGTGGGAGGAAAAACAAAGCTCAAAGACATTCAAAAGTTTCACTACTTAAAATACAGTGTGAAGCATCATTGGCATTAACTCAAAGTTGAAAAGGTTACAAATCTGCAGCTGCCCCAGCCCAGACCAACTCAATTAGAAACAGAACAAGTGTCTCACAGTATTTGGAAATACTGGAGACACATGGAAAGCTGTAAAAGGGATGAAGTAACACTCAGAGAGAACCTCTGTATTTCTCTGAGCATCATCGAGAAGCTAGAGAAGCCTTTCTATTGCACAAGCATCACAAAAGCACCTGCTGCCCATGGATCTGTAAGCTGAGCTGAGAACAGTCAGAACAGCCCACATCCCAGGTAGGACATTAACTGGGGACTCTGTTTTAGGTGGATTAGGGTACGCTCTGCCTGAGTCACCCACAGTTGCTGCAGCAGTCCTTGCAAGTCATGAGCCCATGGCATGATTCACGAGGCTTTGGAGGATGCAGGCTTATTCTTTACGGTTCTATCAAGCCATCGCAGCTCTGGCCAACAGGAAGGTGCAGTGCTTGGGATTGGGATTGGCCCTCTCTCTTTATGGTCTGTTCTTGCTCATAAATTTGCAGCAGGAGGGCAGAGTGATTGCTGGCCGTTGAAGAGCTGAATGGGGTGCAGGAAAATGGAAAGGAGGAGGGGTGTGGGCAGAGCTAGGAACTGCAAATGCTGAAGGGGCTCCCTCAAGGTCACTTCGATTCTGCAGCCAAAACAAAAAGAGTTTCTCATACAGTTTATTTGTGTGTCATTACACACTCAAATGTCATCAAGTTCTGACCAAAATGATGCTGTTTCTGTTTTCTTTTTAAAGATGCCACGGTGTTTGCAATTAGACCCTCAGCAATGAAGCATAAAATCGAAAGCCACAATGGGAGTTTCCTATTGGTGTGTAGACTGCAAATCAAGAAAATGATTCACAGTTCATGGATGGTGGTTCCAGAAGGAGAGAATTGAAGGAAAAACCTGGAAGCAGTGACAGCAGAAGCTGAACAAACTAAGAGGGCTAATCACAATGTCCTAAATTTGTCAAAAGATAATGTGCAGAAGCAGAGAGCATATCAGACGAACACAGGGCATGCACGCACATGTGTATATACAACTGTGATTCTATTTTCTCAGACATTTGTGAAATGCATTTGGTACCAAAAGAATAAACCAGTATAATAATAACAGACCAAAAATAGGAGTAAGAAGTTTTTATGATTTACGGCGCAGAATAACTGTTACAGAACAATAATGTGCTGCATATTTTTCTGGAAAAAATGGAAAAGCTAAAAGAAAGGATTATGAATGTTTTACTATAAACAAATGATCCTGCTTTAAAAAGCATTGTCACTGGACCCAGCTTGGTGGCCTACCATCTAAAGTACTCGCTTTAAATGTGCCAGGATCCCATATGGGAGCTGGTTCTAATCCCGGTAGTCCCGTTTCCAATCCAGCTCCCTGCCTGTGCCCTGGGAAAGCAGTAAAAGACTGCCCAAAGCCTTGGGACCCTGCACCTGCATGGCAGACCTAGAGGAAGTTCCTGGCTCCTGGCTTCAAATCGGTGCAGCACTGGCCGTTGAGGTCACTTGAGGAGTGAATCAGTGGACAGAAGATCCTCCTCTCTGCATATCTGACTTTGCAGTAAGAATAAATCTTTTTAAAAATCATCAATAATAATATTTACAGTGAACATCTATCATACGGTCACATCAACCAGCCATCATGCTACACCTTCACTAGTTAATTTCATTTAATCATTGCAACTAAATGATAGAGGTACAATCATTTCCTCTGGTAGTACACTAAGATAAAGGGAGGAGATAAAGAACTCTAATGTCATAACTTGCAACTTGGTCAAGGTTATTTATCTAGTTAATAGCAGCTCAAAAACTTAGGACCATAAAGTAAGTACATGTAACTATTGTCTTCTTCAATTTCCTTCCTCTCATTTGAATACAACAAGCCACTGAAAGGTGAAAATAAACATGTTTTCAGAGATTTATGTTGGAACTTGGTCTCATAGCAGGCCTTGCTTTATCGACCAGAATTATTTCAAAGAACATAAGAGAAACCAGAATCAATGGTGCTCAGCTAGTGAAATCTGTTCCCCAGAAGACATTTGATCCTGTGTGGAGACACTTTGGGTTGTCACAGCTGGGAAAAGTTGCTACTCACACCCAGTTAGTATGGTCCAGCAATGTTCCTACCACACACGGGGCAGCCCCTTAACAAAGAACCACCCATCCCCAGCATCAACAGTGCCATGGTTCAAGAATCCTGATATCACAGAGACATGCCACATTCTAAAAAGAATAGTGATCTTTCTCCAAGAGATAGTTCATGTCTCCCTCAAACACTATCAGAGAACAAGAAAGGCTTTGGACTGATGTTTTAAGCAAGTCACTTTTGGCAAGGAAGACAGCCATCCCAACTTGTACTGCCACAGCCTGGAGCCTCCCCTGAGAATAGTGTGAAACTTGCTTTGCAGTGGCTGGCTCAGCTTGCAGGGGCTTAGATGCAAGGAGCCAACCAAGTTTAAAATTGTCACATAACTATAAATTAATAGTGATCAAAAATAAAAGATATAGAAATCTGAGTATGTTATAAAATTCCAAATTCTGCAATGACTTTTCTAGCAGAAATGGTTACTAGACCCAGCAAGACTGAAGGTCATGTAACAAACTGGTTTCACCCAGGTAAAGCTGTTACCTCCTAAAAACCATATCTGATCCTGATCTTCACCAACCCAGTCTTCTGGACTCCTGACTCCTACCACATGCTTGCTTTGCTGTCAAATTTTCAGGCCACCCCCAGTCTCTGCAACAGATGTTTGTCAAAGTTCAAAGGCAGATGGTATTAACAGGAGCAACCTGATGAACCGTGAATATGCCAGGGAATAAAGAATCCAGAGACCAATAAATCACAGGTGCTTATTAATTCATTTGATGGGATTTCTAACATGATTTAATATTTTTATGATAATTCCCACCATTTAATTTTCTTTAATTCCTATTTCATTGTCTGGATGCCTGATTTAACATAGGATTACTATAAGAATTGAATTCTTGATTACCTTTTTTTCAGAGGAGCAAAAAAATGAACTGACATTTGTTTGTGCAGTACATTCTGATACTCATTGGGCTGTTCACTGAGTGGAAATAAAAGATTTCTGACTTTGGCCAGCCCTTCTACTGCAGTGATAATTAAGCAAAATCTTATCAAAAGGGATGTGAAGGGAGCGGGGGTACTTCCATTTGAATATGTTCCCCTTTACTAGTAGCTCCCTTTCCAAGACAGCAGGACAGACCATACCAATTTAGGAGAATCTGCAATAGTCCAGATGGCAGAACTTCACTGTGAAAGTGAGCAACTTCAGCTACTCCTAGCACAAGGCACATGCATCACAACTTTCCTGCTCTAATGCACAAGTCCACATAGAGTATTAGAGCAAGGGTATTTTCTTTGAAGACAAGGTTAAATCTCAAAGTGGGTGATTCTTAATGAACACTCCCCTATTTACTATATATATGATGAATTTATAAAAGGAAAGTGCATTTCAGAATGGCTCATAGCTGTCTACCTGGCAGAACACTAGCTAATGAGTCAGAGGGAATGACAATTAAACCTGACTCCCCCACTTCTAAGCCAAGTGGACCTGGGTAAATTATTTAGCTAGGCTGAGCCTTGGCTTTCTTAACTTATGAGATGGAATAGCCCACTATTTTGGAAATTTCAGTGTTTCTCCCCCGACCTCTTGGTACTGACCTCCTCCAGAATCTGGCTATAGCTCACAAATCATGTCTAGTGCTGCGTAAACAAGCAGGAATCAGCAGCCAGTGTGTAAAGCTAATCCTCCATCTGCAGCTGCAGCATCCCAGATGGGCTCCAGTTCATGTACCAGCTGCTCTGCTTCTGATGCAGCTCCCTGCTTATGGCTTGGGAAAGCAGAGGACAGCCCAAGTCCTTGGACTTCTGCACCCATGTGGGAGACCTGCAATCCTGGCTCTTGACTTTAGACCACCCCATTTCTGGCAGTTGCAGCCATTTGGGAAGTGAACCAGTGGATGGAAGATTTCTATCTTTCAATCTCTTCCTTTTGCTGTAACTCTGCCATTCAAATAAAAATAAAAATAAAATACATCTTAAAAAGAACTCATCAGTCAAGCCTAATAAGTTTTCAGGTAGTCTTCTAAAAACTGATAGCAATCCAGTGCAATTTTCAGGAGACATGCTGAAATCTAAGGAAAAGTGAAGGTCCCCAACATGATTTCACTTCAAAGAGGCAAGCACACCAGGAAAGCAGAGCAATGGTTTGGCAGATAAATGAGAACACTTGGATTTTCCAGTGCTGCTACCCTGCTCCCTTTGTGTCCAACTATGTGCTTGTGTCCCGATTTTTCTCAAGTTCTCCCTTTTTTTGCTTTCCCCGGAGCTATCTTTAACCTTTTCTAGCAGCTCCTGACTCTAATGCACCCCCCTCCCATTCTTCTCTTTGAGCATGTACTTGCTAAGTGACACCACAATTCATGATGACAAACCCCAGAACATGAGGATATCTAGCTAGCCCTGGAATCATTATTTAATTTATATTAATGTTGGAATTAGAATGACTTGCAGTAGCACCTTAGAATTGTGAAAATGATTAAGTGGCTCAATCTTTTCACATTACTTCCATTATAATACTTCATGTGGCACCTTTCTGCTTAAGCTTAATGTTCTAGAGAGAAGTGATCTTCACTTTCCTTACTGAAACCCTCAAAAAGAGGTTAAGTTCACATTCAGGCATTTTTATAATAACAATAATTTAAGGACAATGATACTGAGACACTTATGAACTGAACGATTTTTTTTTAGCATATCCCAGAGCCCAAGGTTATGCTAAAACGACACCTTATCTCTCCTAACTCAGAAGCAGCATTTAATGAATAAATTATATTCACTCACAGTCCAAGTACAGATTTGTATAAATGAAATCACCCCTTCTCATTATGATATTGTAATGGAATTGATCATTGACTTTAAATAGCCCTCTTCCCGAATCTATCCAGGCACTGAAACTCAGCTATGATCTCTATGAATGAAAGTGCCTGGTAAAAACTAGTTTCTCTGACGTGTTTCTTTTTTTTTTTGAAGAGTGTTTCAACCAGTGATGGTTATTTTCACTTGTTAATTAAAAAAAAAAAACTGGGTTTCAGTGAGAAATAGTGATGGTGACATACTTCGAATTTAAAAACTCTCAAAAAAAGTTGTTTCAACATATTGTCCAGAAGTGACAACCATTAAACAAACAAACAAAAATATCAAGATTGGAACTCAAGTCTTGATACTTGTAACATCTTTAATCTATTCTGTTATTTTTGCATGATTATTCATGATGGTCTCTCTTCCAGGAATGGTTTTACTACTATTTCAGTCTATGAAATTCTACCACACACTGGACTCAGCCAATATTTTGCCTCTTTCATGAAAGTTCTATTGCACTCAGCCCTCATAGCTGTGGGTTTTGCCTACATAGATTCAACCAATTCCTAATCATAAATGTTTGTAAAATGTATGTGTATGGATTGATCATATATTTTCTTTTCTTGCCATTATTTCCTTAATGACATACTATGACAACTATCTATACAACATTTATATTAACATAATAAGTGATTTCCAGTGTATTTTAAATATAGTAGAGGATATATGGGAGTCAGAGGCAAATACTACACCAGTTTGTACTCATTACACATAAGAAACGAGTTTATTCAGATTCTGTGTCCATTTGAAACCCTGTCAACAATCTCCAATGATTCCAAGAAATGGTCATCCATTCAGTGTCTGTTCATCATTTATTTTTAAAGATTTATTTTATTTTTTATTGGAAAGGCAGATATACACAGAAAAGGAGATAACAGAGAAACATCTTCCATTCACTTATTCACTCCCCACTTGGCCACAACAGCCAGAGCTGAACCAATTCAAAGCCAGAAGCCACACACAGAACAGGGTCGCTAGGCTCTGGACCATCCTCTACCTCATTCCCAGGTCACAGGCAGGGAGTTGGCAGGGAGTTGGCAGGGGAGTGGAGCAGCCAGGATGTGGACTGGCACCCATATGGGATCCTGCAGATGTAAGGCGAGGACTCAGCCACTAAGCTATTGTGCCAAGCCCTGTTCATGATCCTTCACCCATCTTTTTCCACAACACTGCACTTTCCTCAAATCTTTGGTACAATAATTAAGAAACATTTCTTGCCATTAGAAGTATTTTGTTTATAATTTTGTCTCCCTAGAAACATTTACTAATTTACATACATAGCTATGAAGCACAAAGTCGGGATCTGTGTGAAAGATATTGGTTAATTAAGAGATGAAAATTGACACGATTCTTGCTCTTTCAGATTTTATTTTAGAGGAGAGAATGTGAAGAACACACACCTAGTAATCCAGGCAACAACCGAACAATTACAAGATGTGGTCACTGCGGTAAAGAAAATTTTCAGCGTTCATAGCTATAGAATAGCTGGGGAGATGGGGCTAATAGGGCACATCTAGTGAATGACATAAGATAGGGGGGTTGAAGATATAAAATAAAAATGCCATTAAAGACCATGGGCAGCTGCATCAGTGTGGGCAGAACCTTCATGGGCCCTGGAATGGGAAGAAAGGTCACAGAGACCATGGGGGGGAATGTGGACACACTTGCCTGAATTTACACACTGGCTCAACCCTTCTAGCTGACAAGGCAAATTTCTCATTGTGGCTCTCAATATTCTCGTGTGAGGAAGAAAACAGAAAGAAATCTGTGCTGAGTGGAGATCATGTAGCATTTGTGCTGGATGAGAAACCAGTGAATTCTGAGGTTCATGAAACAGTTAGAGGTTCTATCCACAAAATCAGCAAGAAATCACCAAAAAAATTAGACCCAAGAATTGCCTATTTTCACTGATTCTGTCTCCTGCACCTATACTCAGTTGTGATTGCTGAATTAGGGGACATCCACCCAGGCTAAATGGAAAGACATTTTCAAAGCATGTGACCATGCTAGAGGTCTCACTTCAGAAGGAAAAGTGAAGACTCAGGCATGACACTGACAAGTGAGCATAGAAGTCCAAGCACCGACTCTGTTGTTTGGTTCTAAAAACAGAACATACACGAAAATAGATTTCATTCCATAAACTCAATTTGCCACCCTCCTCATTTCCATTAGTGATCATGCTCTGAAGCTCTTAGCCACTCCCCGAAATAATGATTGGACACTTTATGCCAAAAAAAAGGAGGTGAATGTGCTTAGTGATGATGTTAGGAAGCAGGGTCCAAGCAGCCAGGGACCCCTGCCTACCTGTGGCTTCACTGACCAGTGGACATCTTTGGAATTTATTTTGATGTGAGTAGGTCTTTTTAGCACAAGGCAAAGTCTATCACACAAGAATATAACTGGTATTTTGCCTCAAAGTAAAGAGAAACTATAGCAATCAATAGTAATTATGTGAAGAGAAGGACAGTAGAGAAAGCATGCCCGTTGTTAAGGTAAGCTCAGAAATGTAGAGGTAACTTTAAAGGAAAAAGCAGAAATTTCCTAAAAATGTTGGTCCTGAAACAAAATAGAAGCTATTATTTATAACTGAAGAGTCACATTAAAAAAAAAAGCTAACAATAGTTTTCTTTATAATTGAAAGAGCAACACATCTATTTAGTCTTTGGTTTAGACACCCAAGACAACCCCCACTTTCAAAGGAAGAAACCTTTTTACCAGGAGAAAATAAACTTTGTACCTGGTTTCTGTGTTTTCATTACAGTTTTTTTAAGGCCTAAAGGTCTCTACTTTTTTACTGCAGGCTACAGAGGAAGAAATAATATTCTTAACTGTCTTTTCCCGAAGAACTTTTGTAAATAACAACGTTTCCTATATTAAATGAAAAGTCAATACATTATAAATAAGAAAAACTTTACACTTTATACATAAGTATTTACTGATAATATCCACACGGACTTATAAATATCCATACACAGTCCCTCCTTAGAGTGCCTTAATTAACCTGTCCAGGATTTGGAATACGAAGTCAGCAGGATCATTAAACCCAATCATATTTACAACCTAACCTGATATTTCACTATAGCCATTCCAATCAATTTACCCAACAGAGACATTTGTCCCTGGCCTGTCACCACAGCCCGTACCAAGCGTCCTACACTTCTTTATCTTTTGGCAGGGCCATCATAAGCGAGCGACACAGAGGGTGATGTATGAGAACTCAAATAAGTCATAAATCCTGCAGCCCTTCATCTCCCGTCAGGCCAACTGAATTTACGCCCACTGGCCTTGGCAGTGGCTCTTAGCTCAGCTCTCCAAAAGTCAACTCAGAATGTGACACTGTTTCAGGATGTGGCACAAGGGAGGAGGAGGACACCCGAGAAAAGGGAACAAAGTCAGGTCTCAGGACCCCCTTTCACTAACGGGACAGGCAACTCGAACTCCCTTTACCTGAAGGATTAAAGTAGCTTCGTAAGCCAAGGCTCGTCCTTGCTTTATGCCAATTCTAAAGTGACTAGAAATGATTCCATTTACCCTGCCTTCTAATTGGTGCTACTGGGGAATCATTAATAAGGTATTATCAAAATAGTGAAGATTTATGTAAGAAACTCAGAGGAGACAGGTCCCTTCCATTTACTGCACAACAGCAGTAATTGGGGTGTGACAGTGTTCTCTTCAAGTACGTACACACCACAAAGCATGCCTCACAATCCTGTTTCAAAGTTCGACTTTCCGTAAGAAGTCCCAGTTGTTAGATGAAGCTTTCCTGAGACCTCACAGGCTCCTGGTTTTAGTTCAGAGGTGGCTGTCATTCTGTACAAGGAAACCATGGGGGTCTCTTTCGCTTTCCTCACTCATCTCTAAAGAACATTCTTACTAATGCATGTAAATTTAAAAAAATAATGTAATGTCATCTAACGACAAATTACGAATTTAGAGTAAATGAAAAGCACTGCAAGTTAGGGAAAGGGATGGAAATACTGACTAGCAATATTTGAGGCACTTTAAACTCTTCTTTTGAAGGAAATACAATTTTATAATTCATAATATGTATTAAAATTAACCCAAGTAACTCCACCTGGTCCATTCTTTTTTCCATTTATTTTGATAGCCAACAATGCCATAAAAGCAGTAATTGTGCCTTTCTCCATATAACTCATTATCTATCCTTCTCAGCACACATCTTAAGGAATGCAATTTACTTCAATGTCACCAAGAAAGCCAAGTCCCTTCAGGACTGTCATTATCATAAACCGCAATCTGCTGCCAATTTATCTGTCCTTATCTGCTCCTTGTTGTAACTTCTTTTAAAAAACAAAACAGGCCCAAAACAACCCAACCAAAGAGTGATAAAGCAATCTGCATCCTTGTTTCCAGCCAATCCTGTGACTTTTCCTTTGTTGTTGTTGTTGCTTTAGTCACTATTTCTACCTGTTATGCATCCAGGGTACAGAATTCAGAGTGATTGGGGGACACACTATAGCCTCCATCAACAAGTCCCCATTATCATCATTTTGAAGCATCTGGAATATCCTGAATTCATTTTGCTTAAGCTTGTAATTATTTTTAGAATGGAAAAAGGGAACTAGATAATTATGAGATTTTTATTTATTTTTGTGAGAGTCGGGGGGGAAGGAAGGAGATGGTATAGATCTACAGGGACAGCTAATAAATTATCTTGAAGACATTCCTTTTCCTCCTCATTTGCACAGTATCAGGACTTAGAGATGATGGATATTCACAGGGAGATCTGGTAGCACTGCAATTCAGAGTCACTTTCATTGATTTCAAGTTGGAAGCCTGACTTTCTGTGTAACATAAACAAGTGTCCTCAGCATCCACTGTCATGTCCACTGCTGCCATCTCGCAGCAGACTTCACTGCGCATGTGCTGGTCACCAGTAGTAATGTCTGTTCTGCAAGTTATCACGATATCCCTAACACAGAAGTGAAATAGTGGACAAAATATTTCTTTGGCCCTTGATAGAAAAAAAATATATCTTCCATGGGAAAATCAGCTCCCTCTCATCTTACACTTCTGAAAATTACTTTTCTTGTTTTCAGGAAAAAGAAAAAAAATTACTGACCATTACATAAGTAGCCTGCTAGTTTTTGAATAGGTGGTTATATGTATAATTATATTTCTCTCACATACTGTAAAGCATTAAGAATCCAAAGCAAAATGGAACTGCTATTTAGCATAGAAAGACTACTATGTAAAACCTTCAAATTTCCATGTTCTAAGAAGGAAATGATTATATCAAGACAAATAATCTTATAGACGATTAGTTTTTCTTCCTGCAGTGATTGAAATCTACAACAAACTTATGTATTAGATACTAAAACTCCACTATTAGATTTAAAAATACACATATACATATCCTTTACATTTATTTATAGTAGCAGGAGGATGATTAGCTTCTTTCATACCCTCCCCCCAAAAAACCAAAAGGATCAATGCTACTTTATTATTGGTAATACTTGGATATATTCAGATAATCACAGAGCTGGAAAGAAAATTTCCAAGATTCACTTGAAGCAAAAGCTCCTTAGATTGGTTATTTCTTTTCATGCATTCTTGTTCTCCTATACAGAAATGGAATTCAGATAGATTGAATTATAGTGAAGGTTTAGAACTGTTGATCATGAGGTTACCTCACATAGAGAAAAAAGAATATGACAGAGTCATTTAGCTTATCTTTATTGTTTGCATAATTAAGATGCTCTGTAAGAATAAGGCATATTTTACCAAAAAAAATTTTTTTCATGAATATGTACATGTAGGTGATTGACAGAAGCGGGACCTGTTCTTTTCCCATGAATGACTGTCACAAGAAAGTAGCAGACACATTTTCATGAAAAGGCCAAACACAGCATGCTTTATACAATGAAAAGAATACATTAAGAACTTTGTGAAAATGACAAATGAAACAGACCTGGAGAAGGAGGCATATTAAAAGGACAGTCTCCCTTAAAATAATGTATCTCAATATCTCATTTCTTAATCATTGTACATGAATAAAACTTTGATTTTACCTATTTTGTGTCACATTTATCTTGTCTCTTGGCTTTTCTCTTTGATAGAGTGAACTTAAAAAAAACATGGCTTACATGTTTCAAAAAGGTTTACATTTACAAGAGGAAAGGGTTTTCTGCAAAAATGATAAAATATCTAAAGTTAAATTTGAGGCTAAAGTTTGTAAATGTTTCACAGTTGTTCTAATCAGAAATAGAATTCTCTGAAAGTAGATGGTTAAGAAAGATTAATTTCATAAATAAATAGTCCACTGGTTTTTAAGAATATTTGTTTAGAACATAGAATCACTTAGAATATTTTATAGCAACTATCCCTAATATTTAACGTGTGCTAGATTTTAAGCGAATGCTTTTTAAAATTTCAATTTTGTAAAACCCCAAAAGTTTTGCAGACTTCAATGTTTAATAAATGTAAAATTGTTGTTTTAAACTGTAAGCTATTCAAATCTATTCTTAAAAACTATAGAATAATAAAACAAACTTCAAGATTTCTTGAGCACCTCCTACAAGCTCAGCACTGTACTCAGGTATAGAACCACAAAGACAAACAGGGCAAGTTGTGTGTTTAAGGAATGTGCACCACAACAGACAGAACAGAAATGTAAGAAGTGTGATAAGAAAGGTTAACTCTTTATACAAGAGGGCCATCCTACTTATGAACATGATAAGCCAAAAAACTTTTCCTGTTAAAGATCAAAATTTAAGTCCGGAGGTGAAGGAGGAGTTGGCATGGAAAAAGGGACAGAGGGATAGCATGGGCAATTTCTGGAAAATAGAGCCATCCAGGGGAGAAGAGGAGGAATGTGAAGGAGCTTTCTAAACCTGGTGGCAATGATGATCATTTACACAACACTGGTATTTCCCTGCAAACCACCTACCTGCTATTTACCAGGTGTTTTCAAGCAGTAAATCCAGTAAGTGGGTGTCATTACTATCCCCATCTCATAGATTAAATAACATAATGACAATGTACTAAAATTATTTGCTTAAAGGAGCAAAGAAAAATAAGAAGGGGGTGTCAGGATGTAAGCTGAAGTTCCACGACTTTTGCATTTTTCCCCGTTTTATTCAAAAAGAAAAGACATAAATAAAGAAATATGCACTATTTCACTTCCCAAAGGGAACTGGACCAGACCAAAGCCAGAGATCGGGAACTCATTCTGGGTCTCCCACAAAGATGACAAGGACTCACGCACCTGAGCCATCATCTACTAGTTACCTGGGTGCACAGTAACAGAAATGTCTAGTACAAGCAGAGCATGCATCCACACCGGGCACTCCAGCGTGGGCTGCTGGTGTCCTGGGCAGCATTTCAACTGCTCCACAAAATCCCACCTCTGTCGTGTTACATTTTATCTTGCAGCACCTAAGTCCTGGGCCATGTGAGCCAATAAACTGCTAGAAATTTTACTCACTGTTAGAAAATATGGGCTACAATGTGGAAAATTAATTAAAGTACAGGATGACTGAATGCCTATACAATTTTGGTGCTGCTAAACCCTTGTAAACGGTAGACTATCAAAGTTGAAGTTAAGACAGATAGTATCTTCTTCTCCAATGCTTCCTCAACGCACAGCACAGCATGCTCTCACACATGCAGATTTTTTTTTTTTTTTTTTTTTTTTTGCTAGGAGGTATCAGTCCTTCCCCGCAACAATGTCATGTGACAAGATCTGGGTTGGGTTCTTTTATTTTTATTATTATTATTATTATTATTATTATTGGAAAGCCGGATATACAGAGAGGAGGAGAGACAGAGAGGAAGATCCTCCATCTGGTGTTTCACTCCCCAAGTGAACCACAACAGGCCGGTGCGTGCGGATCCGATGTCGGGAACCAGGAACCTCCCCCGGGCCTCCCACGCGGGTGCAGGGTCCCAAAGCCCTGGACCGTCCTCGACTGCCTTCCCAGGCCACAAGCAGGGAGCGGATGGGAAGTGGAGCTGCTGGGATTAGAACTGGCGCCCATATGGGATCCCGGGGCATCCAAGGAGAGGACTCAAGCCGCTAGGCCACGGCGCCAGGACCTGGGTTGGGTTCTTAATCATATTTTTCTCACCCTCCCCAGGGCAAGTTACCTTATACTTGAAATTTGATCAAATTAAATTGAGTTAAACTTTATGGCTAGAAATTTCAGTTTTGAATATTTCATTTTAAGTTTCACTTCATTTTTTTAGGGAATTTATTTGAAGGGCACACACACACATACTGAGAAACAGAGAGAGTGAGAGAAGAAGAGAGAGAGAGCATGGGGTGGAGAGGAGATGGAGGGAGCAAGGGAAGGAGAGAGAGAGACAGACAGACAGACAGATACACTACTCATGCATTTTCTGCTTCATTCTCCAAATACGCCCAGTAGATATTAGCAAAGCCAGTAAAAACAGAAGAAGCCAGGAGCTCCATTCAGAGCTCTGACAGGTGATCAGAATCCAAGGATTTGGTCCATCAGCAAGAAGGTGGAATTGGAAGCATTGGAAGCACAGTGGGACTCAAGCCCAGGCAGTCGGATGTGGGATGCATGCACCCATATATTATTTAACCACTGTTCAAAACATGTACCTCTCATTGGCAACTGCAAGAACTTCAAAGAGTTGGAATAATTTTGAGAGAAAGTGAGTTTCCCATCCAAAATATCAAGTACCCTCCAAACACTAATTGACTAGACTTGAGTTTTTAATGATGTATTATGAAGGTTAACGAGGTTCAGTAAGTGTACTTGAGAAATTTTTCCTAAACTACAGGGAAACGAAATATTTACTTACATTATTTAGTCCCTATACATCACCGCATCTAAGTTCCATTCTAGTTTTCTCAGGTTTTAAGATTAATTTGATTCAGAGGTGGAAGATTCAGAAACTTTTTTGAACCTTCCTCATCCAGCTTTGCAGTCTCAGCAACTACTTTTCCCTATGCCACAATTAAGCAAAAACAACAACAAAAATTAGATATAACTTTGTTAATTTACATATGTTTCATTTAAGATGCATGTTTTAACACATTTATACTATAAAATAAATTTTACTCAGTTTACAATTCCCTCTCGTTTTGTGAGCCAAAATGATTATAAATTGTAATTGATTAACTCTTGAAACTGAGTTTGATTTTAGGTACACAATATAAACAGTCATTAAAGGAAGATTAATTCAGCTACACCAGATGGATTCCAATCTGTCTTGCGAGTTTATTACAATTCTTATTTTCTTACAAAAATGAGAAGATCAGTTAATTTTCATTGTCCTTATAAACCTGGTGGTGCCCTCACTCTTGATTTGGCCATCTCTAAGAAACACAGGAAGTGGGAGTACCAGGCAAAGAGCCAAACCCTACGTGTAGAATGTCTTGTTCCTGTATTGTCTTAAAATATTTATCTCTACTATTCATTGATTATATTTAATCAATCACGAAAAGTGGATTTCAAAAACAGAATATGTTGATTTTTAGGATAATTGCTAATGACATGGAATCATAATAATACATTTTTATGATACTTATCAATGTTAAATACCTACCCCCTATTGATTTCAGTATCCTAAAGAAAAGTTCAGTTCTATATATAATAAGGCAAAAATGGCCTCCAAGTGCAGAACTCAGGGTTAATCCTCCACAGAAGTCAATTTTTCCATTCCATACCTATATAACTTCCTTTCCAGACAAGAAAATCTTGATAGAAATTTAGTCAAGATGGTCATTTCCAAAAGAAAGGCAAAATGAGAAGCCAATAGAGCAAAAGTTAATCACAAAAAGAAATATCCAAAAAGCACACCACCATCCTCCGAAAAGTGGAAGGGCTCATAAAAATAGCTGGGTAGTTAGAGACAGAGGCTACTAAAAAAAACAAAAAACAGAAAACAAAAAAAAACCTCCAAAAAATCAAGAAGAACCAGAAACGTAGTTATTCAAAGACCTGACAACATAATCATTGAAAAGCTAAATTTTTTTTTAAAGATTTATTCACTTTGTTACAGTCAGATATACAGAGAGGAGGAGAGACAGAGAGGAAGATCTTCCATCCAATAATTCACTCCCCAAGTGAGCCGCAATGGGCTGGTGCTACATCGATCCGAAGCCAGGAACCTGGAACCTCTTCCAGGTCTCCCACGGGGGTGCAGGGTCCCAATGCATTGGGCTGTCCTCAACTGCTTTCCCAGGCCACAAGCAGGGAGCTGGATGGGAAGTGGAGCTGCCAGGACCAGAACCGGCACCCATATGGGATCCCGGGGCTTTCAAGGCAAGGACTTTAGCCGCTAGGCCACGCCGCAGGGCCCTGAAAAGCTAAATTTTAAAGTAAAATACATAATTCTTCATCCCCATGGAAAAAGGCCTTCATGTATTTTATATAACTGGGATGATTTGGGGACCCCTCCAAAGGACAATGCCTACAGCTATCATTTTGTAGGATGATGAGTTGAGTGTTGAGCAGGAAGGTTCTAGTGGCATCAGAAGAGCAGCCACTAAGGATGCTGTGGAATATACAATGCCTGGGAAAATTCTCCCCCAAACATAGAACTAGGCAGTCCCAAATGTCAACAGTGCAATAACTGTCTATTCTCCTACTGTGTATTCTCACTAGGTCCTTTCCATCCATTGACAAACTGGAATTTGCCAATATCAAAAGAGAGTCAAGAATTTATACATAAAAACAATCTCAGAAGTCATTCCCTATTGTCCACTTCATTGTTGGGTGTGGAACAAGCACTTTCGGGGAATTGGGGCAGTCTGAGAGGAGACCTGGTCCTGCTATCCCTAATTGGCCAAGTGTTCCAGACTCCCCATAAAGTGGAAGGCCACACTAAAAGAATTGACCTCAAACTGAGTTTTATAGTCCCTTTTTAAGAATTGAAAGAAACAATCAATCACCAGAGAGCAATTTATTTTACTATTTGTTAACCAAGAAAACCCAGATGACTACAATTTACTGATTCAAGTATGTATTTCATTTGCTACAAGTTTAAATCATTTTTGCTTACTTGTCTATACAAGTAAGAATCCTATTCTTAACCAAATGTATAGGCAATAAATAGGTTGCATGTGGCTTTATATACACATTACTTACCATTCTCCTTAGATTCCTGTTACCACAACCCAGATACTGCATTAATAATTGTCTCAAGGGGAGCAGATAAGAAACACAAGTACCATCACAGGCATCAAGGTAACAGGTTGGGAAAGAAGCCCAGGTAACAGGCCTGGCAGGCACTGTAACCTAGAGGCTAAAGTCCTCGCCTTGCATGTGCCAGGTATTCATAAAGGCGCTGGTTCGTGTCTTGTTTGCTCCACTTCCCTTCCAGTTCTATGCTTGGTGCCTGGGAAAGCAATCCAGGACAGCCCAAAGCCTTGGAACCCTGCAGCCGCTCTGTAGGCCAGGGGGAAGCTCCTGTCTCCTGGCTTTAGATCCACTCAATTCCGACCCTAGCAGCCACCTGGGGGGTGAGCCAGCGAATGGAAGATCTTTCTGTCTCTCCTTCTCTCTGTAAATCTGATTTTCCAATAAAAATAAATAAATCCTTTTTAAAAAATAAAACCTAGGTCACAATAGTGAGGAATTAAAGAATTACTCTCTGACAGAAAGAACAACTGGAACTCAGTTCCAGTTAATGACGAGTATTGTAAGAATGACCAATCTTCACTGCAAGTTTGACCTCAATTTCAAAGCATTCAGTACAAGCGAAATGCACAAGTGGAACACAGAATGTCTGTACATTGAATTTGTACACAAATGGGGCCGTTTTTATCATCTCAGGATAATTACAATTCAATTTGTGAATAATCATGACTGCCTCAAAACTTCATGAGATAAGCCTAACAGGATAATAGAAAATCAATGAAGTTAAATAATTTAAAATAGAGACATTTATGCTTTCTTTCTTGTCACTTCCTACACAAAATCTGTGAATAAATGCCATTAGTAGGTCTACATTCAAAATGCATCCCCATACAACACTGCCACCTCAGTCCAACCTAGCAGCACTTCTAGCTTTGTTCCTGTTACCCCGGAGGTTGCTGCTTCTTCTCTCACTCCGGCTCCTTTGCCTGCACAGTGGCCAGAGCTACACTTTGAAATAATGCCGTGTTATTTCACTGATTTTAACGCATTCCAGTCTCTTTCTACTCCAAAAAGTCTAACACTGGCTTCAAATTGTCCACACTTCCTACTCTCCCACTTGCTTCCTTCTTCCCAGACACACTCATGTCCTTGACGAGTACACTTAACTCTTCCCCCTGATGCTCCCCAAATACCCACAAAACCAGATCTATCCCTTTATTAAGAAATACATTGAAAATCACCTCCTCAGAAATGCCTGCTCAGCTATCTTACCGAAAACAGAAGACCTGCTACTCCTTATCCTATCAGCATCCGTATACATCATCTGACATCACTTTTCATCCCTTTGCTATGCTACCACACAGTCACATACTGTCCTTTATCTCTAATTTGCATGCAAGTTTCACAAGGACAGATATTTCTATCTCTTTCCAATGTGTCCCCAGCACCTAAAAATGGGACAACACAGATATCAATATTTGTTGGAGAAGTGAATAAATGTATAAACAGAAGACCTCTAGCAAAACAGAAAGCAAATATAAGTTATGCGGATGATGTGTTTGCAAGCAGTGATTATAGCACCTTGCCTTCTTCTATCATAACCATTTTTAACTATTACTACTACTTGTTAAAAGCATCAGAAGTCAACTACAGGTTTCTTATAATCCTCTGGATCAAGTCTGACCATCACAAATCCACTCAACTCAAATACATCAGATAAAGTTATTTTAACATTCTGGATGTCCTCTCTCGCTATCTCTTTCTGTCTCATCTTTCTGCTTCTTCGCCTACCTCCAAACACATTCATTATTCTTTTTTTCCCCCATGTTACGTTCCTCTAGAGATGTCCAACTTGGCTGAGCACAGCTACACACATACCCAACACTTTCACTCTCTGGGGATACTATTGTGTTTAAACTGGAACAATAGTTACATTGGAGTGAATCAAGCAGCCAGAAAGAACAGATCTGAACCCCTTCACAGCACCTTGGACATGTTTCCCTGGAGTCTTGGAAGCGCCTGGATCAATTTCCTAATTGAAAGTCCTCTTCAAGCTCTTCTCCAGCCCCTGAAACTCAAGCCCCCTCCCCCATCAACACAGCAGTCAACCATGACCCTCCTCCAACGTAAGAATGTGGAAATCATTTATGTCTGTACTTGTATTCTTGCTCATCTGTCATTTTCCAAACACCAGTCATTTATACTGCAGTAAACAGTACATTAGCCACCAGACAGTTCCTAATCTGTCATCCCTTTTGTTTGATCCACTCTATCTATTCAACAGAGAAGCTGCCTGAAAAGACTTGTCTTGCTAATGAAGAGTCCGATGTACGTCTCACCTTGCTTGCAGTTTGTTCTTGACAAAAGTGGGTAGAAGAAGCTGCAAAGCTAAAATATTTCCTCACGGCTCAAGCCCCCTAGTTGAGACAAGATACTTATAGAATGCTGAAAAAGTGTTTCAAAATGCAACAATACTCCATTTGGTCATGCCATGGTAGAACTCATCATTTCATTTTAGTATCTACTGCTACTGCCCTAGTCTTTTCAAAATATGAATGGACAGATGAGGGAAAAAAGAAGGAACTATTATGTTTTCTAACAGCTATGGCAAAGAAGTGGACATCGGGTTTTTTGGTGTTATTTCTACCATTTACCATCTTCTTTAAGTCCTGCTTATTTATTTGAAAGGCAGAGTCAAACAAAGCGGAGGGGAATAGAGGAAAAGAAAGAGGGAGTGAACAAAATAAAAAGTTAGTTCTTGAATCCACTGGTTTCACTCTGAGACATTCTTGCAAAAGTCCGAGCTGGATCAGGCTGAAGCCAGAAGCCAGGAACTCCAACCAGGTTTTTCATCTGCGAGGTAGGAACCTCAGATCTCAGCCATCATGTGTTGCCTCCAGGTGCACTAGGAGGCAGCTGCACGAGAACTGGAGTTGTCACTAGATCTAAGGTACTCTGGTGCCTTACACATGTTCCACACAGTGACTTCAACTACCACACCACAGGGTCCACGCTTTAGCCCTCACCTCTATGGCTACCTCAAAATAATATGAAGAGCTAACATATTGGACATTAAGTATAGATTAGGGCAAAAATCTTAATTATTGCTAATTTCCTTTATCAAATCTCAGTATGATTAAAAATACTCTTGTCCCCATTTTGTCAAAAAAATTTGTTACAACATCTAATCAAGTTGTTCAAAGCCATACAGTCAAATTAGTAGTGAGCTAGAGCATATAATCCAGTCTATGCAACTCCAAAGATAATAAGGTCTAAAGCAAGGTCCTGACTTCTTTTCCTTCTGTGGTGGGAGGGAGGACTGTGGGGAGGCTGGTGAATCCACACCTTCCTTTGAATTTGATAAATGCCATGCATGCTCTTCCTTAGTATACAGCACCAGCAAAGAACTGATGCACACAACTTCAAAGAAACCACGCATTTGGGGTTGACAGGAGTATCCTGCCCAAAGCAGAAGTTCTGACTTTGTGATCTTGATACCACACCCCAATCGCCATTGTAAATCTAGGGACTTGGACTTTCAAGAGGATGTCGCATCCTCAACACTAAAAAGGAAACTGGACAATACATGCCAGGGTCATCCTTCAAGCAAGTACCAGCTAACGGCCATCACACAGCAGCAACCTCCTGCCCTGGCATTATCAACAGTAACTGAAGTGACAGATTCTTTATCCTAGATCCACTCCTACATCCCAGAGCCACCCTGTCTCCCAGCTGTTCCCTTTTCTGTTTTGCTTTGTTTCATAAAGAAAGTCATTTAATTTCCCCTCATCTTCAGCTCCTAATTGCAACAACCAGATGGAATAACTCACTGCTGGGTGAATCGGAGACTGTTTCACTCTGTGACATTGACTGAGAGAGTCCATGTCCCAACAGGAGAAGTCTGATTGAATCACTTGGTGACTGTTCCTCCCACCATCTGGCAGGGCTTTTCTTTCCCTTTTAGCAAAAGAATAAAAATAACCCATAGCTTTTTAGCACACTCCAAATAAATAAATATGCAAATTTTTAATTAAAAAGCCACAGATACAGGCTTCGAAGACAGTGTTTGATAAAGTATGTGGAGAATGGATAAAGTATTTTTTTGTGGGGAATGGGAGGAAGATGGCATGACAAAGGACTGTGTGATATATGACACTTGGAAACTTTGTGGAAAAGATAAATTTATGAAAAACATTTTAGAAACATATGGTTTTCATAAAATGCATTTCCATCAACTTTTTGAAGACCTCCCTGCACATGGATTTCAAAACTTTTCACATCAAAATAAATTTATCTTTCAATTTCATTTTTTATGGACTCTTGGAGGTGCCCTCATAAATTTGTGTGTTCATTTATTCATATTTCTGAGGTCACTTATGATCCTTGTCCATATGTTTCTCTTTCAGCTAATCTTGCTAATTAAATATTGTTCTGCCATTCCCTCCCTGCAAGTGTCACTCTTGGGAAGCAGGACTCCTGTGCGATTTGAGGGGACAAGAATGTAGACCTGATGGGCCCACAAATTGACACTGATCCTCATTAATCACCTGAAATGCGTGAGTTATTTTCACACACCTCAGTATCCCCAGTCAACACCTGCACAAACTCTCAGAATATTTCCTTTCACTCTTAATTACAGGATAAATAAATCTCAAAAGTTTCCATAGTTCTGTTACTGGGACAATATTTAACCCTGTGGAACTAGCTAGTACAAAAGACTGTCTTCCTTGATTCCACGAATCATCCTTTTTTATTGTCATTTGGCTTTTTTTTAAAAGATTTATTTTTACTGGAAAGGCGGATATACAGAGGGGAGTAGAGACAGAGAGGAAGATCTTCCGTCCGATGATTCACTCCCCAAGTGACCACAATGGCTGATGCAGCGCCAATCCGAAGCCAGGAGCCTCCTGGGCCCCCAACATGGGTGCAGGGTCCTAAGGCTTTGGGCTGTCCTCGACTGCTTTCCCAGGCCACAAGCAGGGAGCTGGATGCGAAGTGGGGCCGTCGGGATTAGAAGCAGCAACCATATGAGATCCAGGGGCGTGCAAGGCAAGGACCTTAACCATAACGCTATCGCACCAGGCCCAATTTGGCTTTTATTGATATCAATGAGAGCGTTGCATTAGAAGAGGGTCAATAACTTGCATCCACTGCCAATCTTCTCCCTGTCACAGAAAGGACTCTATGCACATACCCGACTGAATCATCACCATAACTCTGAGAAGCAGTGCTAATATTTAGTCAAATGTTGAGATGAGGAAATCCCTCCTATGAAGATAAGCAACTTATCAGAGACTACACAGCCACAAGATACAATGCCAAAATTCATTAATAAGACAATGTGACTCCAGCATTCAATGACTCAACAAATGACTCAGAAAAAAAAAAAGCTCCAGCAGCAATTGTATTGTGTGCATGTGAAGATGTATTTACCCATCAAGCCATACTGTGGCCAATACTACATGATGGTCCACTTAAGATCAATTCCGAACCACTTTTTTTCAGTTCTACTTCCTCCACAGGAGCTTCAAAACATGAAACTCAATTTCCTAGCTTCTCTTTCAAGCAACCGGTGGTATGTTGCCCAGGTCTGATCAATTCTGACCAATGAGGCATACCTGAGGTTCCACTGTTCTATTTCTGCTGCCTGGAGGTGCAGCAACTCTGTTGTGACAGAGAAGCAACAAACAGGAGGCTAAAAGCAAATACACAAATGAAACAGAAAGACAGAGTGTGTCTGACTCCTAAGTGACATTATCACCCTGAACTGTCAACCTGCTACTGGTTAAACCAATGTCAGCTGTTTTCTGTTAGTTGCAGTTGAACAGTCATCTGACACTAAAGGAAATGAGAGGGGTGTCTTCTGTGAAATCAATCTTTTTCTCTACTGAAGGACAATATAAAAAGGATCATCTTATAGACCTTTTGAGTTTATAGAAAGTGCTCAAGAATAACTCTACTGTGGAGAGATAACTGATCTGCGTTTCTTTTTGCAAAGTATAGGATAAAGGGAAGTCCTTTCTGTGGAGAGTATAAGGTATGAGATAAGGCATCGAGAGAACCTACTTTGCAAGGTCCAGGGACAGTTAACTCAGGCACACAAGCTGAAACACTGTGATAATTAAGACACTGTAGAATAAAAACAGGAGGGAAGCCCCCTTTGAAGCCTAAATATTATACTGAGAACAGAGGATTTTGAGGAATAGTAAGCTGGTAGCAGTGCTTCTGAGTGAGTAAGGCAATCAGTTCAATAGCAGCTCATGAGACTGATGGGTGTGGGGAGATTCGCAATAAACTGTAACAGTCTACATGTAAAAGGATGAAGACTGTAAGAAGAATGCACTAAGGTTGGAGGGTAGTGAATAGATGGCAAGACTTAATGTGGGAGGATTCAAAAAGACAGTAAGCAGGTTAAGCATGGGGAGAAAAGAAAATGTGCTTAACTGTCAAGGGGTGAAGAGTGGTGAATTTTTCTGAAAAGAAACACAGCAACAGGAAACTGGCTTTAAAAACAGTGAGCTCCAGGCCTACCACGTTAGTCTTGTGGCTAGACTCTCGCTTTGTATGTTTCACAATCTCATATGGGCACTGGTTTGTATCCCAGCTGATCCACTTCCCACCTAGCTCACCACTTACAGCCTGAGAAAGCAGTAGAGAATGGCCCAAAGCCGTGGGACCCTGCACCTGCATGGGAAACCTGGAGGAGGCTCCTGGCTTTGGATCGGCTCAGCTTTGTCCACTGCAGCCACTTGAGAAGTAAACTAGCAGACAGAAGATCTTTCTGTCTCTCCTTCTATCTGTATATCGGCCTTTCCAACTAAAAATATCTTTTAAAAAAGTGAGCTCCAGGATTCAGCCTAGCTTTCCAATTACACTAACTGCACATCCTTGAGTCTCAAGAGCTTCATCTAAAATGTACAAGGAATTTGGCCTATGCACTGGATTTCTATGCTAAAGACATCATTTAATAGTTGCTCAGTAAACACTTTATACAGGTACTACCATTAACAAGTGGAGAAAATAAAGAAGCAAGATTTCATTGGTGAGCATGATTTTTCTGGAACTAATGAGAGAGAGATGCCAGGATTGCAAGCATTACAAGGACAGCTTTGGAGATAATTATATCCATTATTCAGATTGTAATGTTTTCTCCATCCTTGAAAATGCATCATTACCATGTGCATCTCTAAAAATCATTAGTGAGAATTGCCAACAATCCATGGCAAAAAAAAAAAAATGACTACATTTCCAGGTGCAACAAAATCTCAGCTGCCAGGAAAATGCACCACTGTAATTTCACTCCACTTCCATACCTTACTGATACGCCTGCCGTTCTGCTGTATGTGTGAGTGTTTAAGGATGATAACATGCAATAGGTACACAAGATGCTACATCATCACAAGCCATCTGCCACTCACTCTGGGAATCTGCAGATTATATTTTTGTTTTATGAAAATCCAGATTTAAGATGCTTTTTCACAACACAGAAAAGAGCAAGGACAAGATAATGAGAGATGGTAAAGGAAGGTATTTCCCATGGCTCTCCTGAAGTTACAGCACAGTCTAGCTAGTAGATGGCAGCAACCCTGTTGACAATATTTTAAGTCATGTGCTCAAGTTGCAAATGGAGAAGAGGCAGATCTCAGTGTAGAACTACAAAAACATGCTTGTCACTATTCTAGTAATTGACCAACCCCACGTCTCTTTTTTAACTTCTCTGTCCCTTTAATTCTTTTATTTTTTTCTCCAGGAAAGCACTTAGATTTCATTATTTCTTTATGCACTTATTATCCGTGGTTGTCACTCAAAACAAGCCTCACCAGTTCAGACTACATCAGCAATGCTTGGCCCTGTGTCCAAACCATTCTGATTATTGCTGGGCACAGGTAATTCTGAACTCCTCTGTAAATAAATAAACCCAACAACTCTCAAAGGTGCAAGAATCTGTCCTTCACTTTGAGAAAGCAATACTGCCCAGTTTCAATCCAGAGTCAATGTCACACAAGAGGAAAAGAAGTGGCAGAGGGCTGCTGCAGAGTGTCTTAGCCGATTATCCTGAGCCACCTGCTGCTTCCATCAGTTCAGGGCTCAGCAGGAGAAGCGAACCACATGCCAGCTTGAAATCTTTTTCTAAAGACTCTTGGCAACTGAGAACCTGCTATTTTTCCTTCCCAAATGGACTTTTTGCATTGACACTTGTTCACAAGACCTCTGGCCTCTGCTCTTCAATAAATAGCTGATGATCTAATCTGAGGCACCGTGAGTTCTGAAGTAAGCGAATGAAGACATGGTGCCCACATACAGTGCACAATACCACTTGGGAAGATAAATCACCATTTAACTAGCACTTCCATTTTATGACTCCAAGCAGCAAAAGAAGCAGCAGCACCCACCCCATCACCCAAGCAGCACCAAATGTCACTGCAGCCCATCTATCAGGAGAGCACTGATCCATCAAAGCAGAGGAGTGTGGCAAACAAAACAGCAGTGTTCAGAACACGTGGCAACAGATATCCGTGTAGTAACAGAGAGTATTACATACAGATGGTTGCCAAGTCATGAAATGATGCCTGGCTCATACAATTAGGTGTACATTCCTAATAACAGGACATTAAAATCTTCCTCATTTCTATTCATGAACCATAGGTAACGGACCATTACACATGTAAGTGACAAATGGGGAAGCATATTTTAAATTTCTTTTTCTTTTTTTATTATTTTATTTTATTTTTTACATTGTATTTTTTTATTCATTAATTACATTGTATTAGTTTCATAGGTACTGGGATTTCCCCCACCCCTCCCTACACCCTTCCCCCATGGTGGATTGCTCCACTTTGTTACATGACCACAGGTTAAGTTCAGTTGAGATTCCCTCACTGATATTTTAAATTTCTACTTGCACATGACACGTTGTGCTAGGTCATGTTCCTTAGCTCTGATTGCTTTCTTCTGAAAGCTTGCAGTAAGCCCAAAAACAAATCACAGAGTAGGATCTATTGCCCTACTTCTAAATCCACAAGAAAATGACTATTGACTCAAAATAGGTAGGCCCCAACCTATTCTGGGTTCCCAGTATTTCTGGAACTCAGACTGCTTCACTCTAAAAATGTACCCTAAAAATATAAAAACCAACTTAACCTATTTCTGTACAATTTCAATTGGATGTCTCAAGCACATATTTCCTGCCAAGACATACACAAACCCACGAGCAGCTGATCACCTCTTCTCTAGGGTTGCTGACCTAACGACCAGTCCCCTGACTCTTGAATATTCCACCTTCATGACACCAACCCGACCGGCGCTGTTGGAATTCACAGCCTGACAGATGATGTCATAACTATGAACACCTTGTTCTACCCACTGCAAAATTTGCATTCAAACAGATGATCCTATTGAAAATGAAGATCCTTGTCAGAGTTCGAATGTGATATGCGTCAAGTTTAGGCACTACTGGGCCAATTTTGTAATTATGCACATAACCTTGCATTTCTGAATTAACAGCCCATTGTTTATGCCACTTATCATGATGCTTATCACATTCAATCTGGCATTAGAGTAAATTGCACACTCCCATCCTCTCTACTCGATTGTAAGCTCTCCAACCTGGGGCTGAAAATCATGCTTCCCTCCAGGTCCCCTGAAGTGTCTGGCACTTTGCAAGTGAATAGAGGCACTTAATAAACATCAGTGGAATTGGATTTTTTTGAAGAGACCATACATCAAAAGAAGCAAAATGAAATTAATTCAATTGAAGCTTATTAAAATGCACTTTCTCCTCTCCCTCCATAGCACAGGAAATTCAAGCCAGCATGAGCTGAAGAGCATCTTCAGGATCAAAATTATAGGCTATTGTTCTCCAAACTCCTACTGTAACTCAGTGACACAGTGGTGCTCAGATTCAGGAAGATCTGCATTTTTATAAGCTCAAAATTCCCTTTGCCTAGACTGAGTAACTTGACAAATGGCCTTAGTATCAGCAAACCTCAGTTTCTCCAACAGTTTATATGTAAAACCTTTCACTGGGACTATATATTTGTCAGGAGTTTGGTGTAGTGTTCGGATCACAATGAGCCTGTTCCTTCAACCACATCTCCCATAGTCTAAATTAAGCTGTACTGTGAAATGACTTGAATCTGATCTTTGTACTAGTAAACAGCGACAGGTGAAGATCATCAATTTAAACGGAAGATTTGATATTAAAACAGTTTCACAGTCAGGAATTAAAGTATTCACCATCAGATTCAGATTGGTTACAAACTAACAAATTACAATGGGGTAATGTGAGTGTGTGTAATTTGAACACAGGCAGAGCGAATTTTAAATTTTTTTATTTATTTTTAAAGTTCATGAATTTATATTTGCTTATTTGGGAAAGGGCAATAGATTGTGAGAGACATCATGTCTGCTAGTTCAATCCCCCACACTAAATAGACTTCAATCCCTATGTTGGGGTGGGCCTAAAGCAAGAACCAAAAATGCGATCTGAGTCTGTTGTTTCAGTGGCAGGGATTTGGTGACTTGAGCTATCTATACGCCTGCTGCCTGCAAGGGTATGGTTAAAACAGAGCTGGAATCTGAAGCAAACCCCTCCTCAAAAAAAAAAAAAAAAGAAAGAAAGAAAGAAAAAAAGAAATTAGACATTCCAATATGGAACGTGAGTAGCACTTTACTCTTCGCAACATCCACGACAGATACAAAGCTGGCAGAATGAGAGAGGTAAAAAGAGAGAAAAGAGATTTTTCAAATGTTCGTTCACTTCAAACTGCCCACAAGAGCCAGGGATTAGCCAGACAAAAACCAAGAAGCAGGATCTCCACAGACACCTCCTACAAGGGTGGCAGGAAGCCAGGTGTTTGGTACTCTACTGCCACCTGGGCACATTCACAGAATCCCACTGGAATTGGAGGTGGGACACAATGTCAGTACTACGATACAGGCATTCCCAATGGTAACTTACTTCACTGCATCACAAGGACTGTCCCCAGCACGCATTTGCTAAACTGAGCTTGCTTAACCAATGCGTTCACTCAGAAAAGTCTATAATATGGACAAAGGAGTTAGGAATTGACCAAGAAGACATTCTTGCATGCTAAATAGACTAAAACACTTGTTTCACAAAAGATCAGAAAGACCTAACTTTAACTTTTTAAATGTTACTGGATGGGTTTTCTTTTCTAGTAAATAGAAAATTAAGTTTTCACTGCTTTCCAGAGGCCTGAATTCCTCACCCTCAACTTAAGAAGGAAACTGTCATGTTTCATGAGGAAATGGTGAAGCCACCCTAGCTTTTTCCATACCAAATCACCTCTCTCTCACACCCAACTCTCTCTCCCCCCACCCACTCCATCCTCTCTCTCCCTCATGTTTCCTGTATGAAGTATAATTCCCCATTTCAAGACCACCCACCTCTGCTTTCAGCAGTTCCTGCCTCCTTACAGACAATGCTCCATCAGCTATGTCTCTCCAAAAAGTGCAGCTTCCCTCTCTCCATTCTGTGAAGTAACCTTTCCTGTAATTTTACTGCTGGCAATAACCTGGTCTTTTTAAGATTTTAATTTTTATTGAAAAGGCAGATTTATAAAGAAGGATAAATAGACAGAAAGATCTTCTCTCTGCTGGTTCACTCCCCAAATGGCCACAAAAGCCACAGTTGAGCTGATCCAAAGCCAGGAGCTTCCTCCAGCTCTCCCATGCAGGCGCAGGGCCCCAGGCTTTGGACCACCCTCTACTGCTTTCTCAGGTCATAGGCAGGGAGCGGGAATGGAAGTGGAGCAGCTGGGACCCAAACTAGCTCCCACATGGGATCCCAGCACATGCAAGGCGAGGATTAGTAATCTAGCCATTGTACCAGGCCCTGTAACCTGGACTTTCTTCCCTCATTACAGAGCTTAAGACATCCTTGAGGTCCTACGGTTGGCACTCACCAGTTACAGCTTCTCCTCTTAGCAAAATGATCTCACATCTGCCAAACCCAGACTGGCCCAGATCTCTCAACCACACTCGGTGCTCCTAAGTGGCACAAAGCTCTGTCGCAGGAGTGCTCTAATTCTGCTTCCAAACCTGTACCCAAACACAGGCCTGGTCCTGTCCTTTCATTCTGCATGTGCTAGCACTGCTTGGCTTCTGGAAGTCTTTCACAACCATGCACATTATCCCTGGTCCTGTTTGTTCTCTCCTTCTCTGCTTCATCGCTCTTCATTGCACTTAGCATCATTTTTCATTACAGAATACACGCTCATTTATCTGTTCACTATCTGCCTTTCCCAATAAAAGAAAATAAAGGAGATGTCATTTTACTGCAAAAGATATTTAATTTGTACAGTCTTAACAATAAGGTATGCCCAAGTTAGAGCAACTGCCTTGAGTTATGCCCCTCAAAGGGTTTTCACTGGAATATGTACCTATTAATTGTATGCCTGCTCTTATGGGAATCCCCAGAAATCTGTCACAAGGGGATATGAGAACCATGAAAGAATTCAAGGTTAAAGGACTTAAGAGACCATCACTGAGTGGCCAATATGGGTCATGAAACAGGATTATTCTCTGTTAAGTTCCTTTCCCCACATCATCTGTGCTGAATGTATACAAGTAATGATCAGCTGTCATGGAAATACAGAAACAATATTATTCAATTCATGGTAGGGAGAGTCTTTACTGACTTAAAAGCAAAACAAATAGACTTTGTCTAAGGATAAGAGGAAGTGGAGAAATGACAGGGAAACAGATGTTGGATTAGTGGCTTTAATTCATGAGAGAAAGGGCCAGAGTGTAAAATAACTTGGAAATACCTGAGCATGCTTTAATTCTTGCTTTACAGAAAAATAACTTTTATTCTTAAAGACTATTTTCTCAGAGTTAAATATTGAGATAATATCAATAGATGTATAGTACTACTTTAACAAAAATCCAGAAACAAGAAAGTGAGTCAGTTGATCATGGTTGTGCAGTCCGGATGACTTTATTACACAACCATGATCAACTCATTCATTTTACACGCATTAGAGGGCTACTCTCTGAAACAGAGTGGGAGGTAGGAAGATCTATAAAGCATGTCTAGAAAGAACTCACAGTCCTGTAGCACTAAGACAAACTGCTATACAGAAGACATCTAAGGGATGTAAATTAAACCTTATAGCATCCAAAGAGAGCAGTCTCTCCCATTCACACACATGAAGTTGGCAAGACTTGGAAGAGATCAGGGAAAATCATAGAAAAGACATTTTTTCTTATTAAAGCTTCTGTTGAGGGACCAACATAGTGGTTCAAAAGGCTAATCCTCCCCCTGCTAGTACTGACACTCATACGGGCCCTGCTTAATGCCCTGGCTGTTCCACCTCCCATTCAGCTCCCTGCTTGTAGCCTGAGAAGGCAGCAAAAGACGGCCCAAAGTCTTGAACCCCTGAACTGTGTGGGAGACACAGATTAAACTCCTGGCTCCTGGCTTTGGATCAGCTCAGTTCCAGCCATTGAAGCCACTGGGGAGTGAACCAGCAGACAGAAGATCTTTCTATCTCTCCTTACATGCTTCTGTAAACTAACAGCACTGTGAACAGAACCAATGGCTTGGCAGGCCTAGTCATTTCCTTACAGAAAGTGAGACTGCATGTGCCTGGTGGTCCATAGCTGATCTCCACTAGGGAGCAAGCCATCATCTGCAAATTATCCCACATATGGAATTCTCCTTGTGTGAGCAGCCTTGAAAACACTCACAGAAAATAGGCACTATGAGAAACTGTGTATGGAATTCAAATTCTACTGTACCAAAAATAAGTTCTACTTTTAATTGCACTTTCCCACAAACTTTTTGAAGTGCAGTTATATTCCCAAGATGATCCAACCATAACCTCAGACACTTACTGGAGAGATATCAGCAGTGGTCCATGTTCTATTCGCTATACAAACATCTAAGTATCGCTATTCTAAGTGTCAAATTTAACATAATGAACAAGGCAAATATCATGTCGGTCATGGAGTTTACATTCTGCCACAAGCCTTTTTCTCCTAGGCCAAAATGGCTGGATGCTCTGGAGTTAACTCTTTGGCTTGGCTGTCACCTGCCTCAGGTATTTGCTCTCTCCATCAGGCTCACTGGCAGCAGACAGCATCCCCCTGTGTCAGGCTCTGAGGCACTAGATGGAGCAGAGGCATGAAGAGCAAAAAAAGTGGAGTTTTATGCCCACACTATTGTGGAAGCAACACAGATGCCTGTCGAAATTGGAATGGATAAAGAATCTGTGCTCCATCCACTCCGTGGAATATTTGTCAGCCATTAAAGAGTGAAATTCTACCATTTGCAACAAAATGGATCCAAGTAGAGACCATTTATGCTTAGCAAAATTAGCCAATCCCGAAAGGACAAATATAATATATTCTCTTTGATAAGGCAACCTTCATGCAAAATACACAACAAATTGACATATTTTCATAAATGAACTGTATAATGGAGACTAGCATACCTGGAAGTGAAGATACGTTGTAGTATGTACCTCAACTCTCAAATTTCAAAAAAAAGACTCACAATAAAACAAATAGACCTTGACAACAGGATACTAGGTTAAAAACACCTACTATCTTTTTTTTTTTAACCATTGCCTACACCTACAATGCTATAACATACTTACATAGCAGAATGCTGGACTTTGTGACTGTTTTGTAGTAATATGGGGAAAGGCGGATCAGGGAAAATGGGAAGAACGGAAGGGGGAGGTAGAAGAGGAAATCCCTATACCTACGAAACACATTATGGAAAATATTCTAAAGATGTGACCAAAAAAGTGGTATTACTTACACAGAGGGTAAACAACTTGCACAAGGTCATTCTGTGAGACAATGCTAGAAATTCATAAAACCCCCCAAAGCCTACAGATGAGCTTAAATCTTCTTGCTGAATGTACCTAGAGCACCTTAAATCTCTTCGTCCATAAAATTCATCACTTGTGTAGCTATATATTTAACATGAGTCTTCCTCACCTGATCACAGGCTATATTAGAACTGAACATCTATCATTGTCACTGTGCTTACCTCTGTACCTACTACATTTTTGGTATAAAGGGGATACACATGATTCTTTGCTAAATTTATTTTATATTTGCAAGCACCCTCACGAGCTATTTTTTTTAAAGATTTATTATTATTATTATTATTGGAAAGCCGGATATACAGAGAGGAGGAGAGACAGAGAGGAAGATCTTCCATCCGATGTCTCACTCCCCAAGTGGCCGCAATGGGCCGGTGCCGCGCCAATCTGATGCCAGGAACCAGGAACCTCCTCCGGGTCTCCCACGCGGGTGCAGGGTCCCAAGGCCTTGGGCCGTCCTCGACTGCTTTCCCAGGCCACAAGCAGGGAGCTGGATGGGAAGTGGAGCTGCCAGGACCAGAACCGGCACCCATATGGGATCCCGGGGCGTTCAAGGCGAGGACTTTAGCCGCTAGGCCACGCCGCCGGGCCCACGAGCTTTCTATTTTTAAGAAATGTCCAAACTATATTGTTTGTTAGGAAACTTGCCATCAGGGAAATGCAAATAAAACCAAGAAGAGGTTTCATTTCACTTCAGTTATGATGGCTATCATCTGAAAATTCAAAAGCAAAAAACACCAGCAAGGATGCAGGAAAAAGGTACCCTAACCCACTGTTAGCATGGATGTAAAGAAACTTCCTAAGTTAAAACATCTATTGCCGCTGCACAAGAGGCATTTTGAGCTTTGTCATCTGGCTTGCTGCATTAATGGGCTAAAAATCCAAGTAGATTTCAGGGGAAGGGAATTTTCAAAATCAAACACAAATAGTTTGAACCAGGGATATAAATAAAGAAATATGTGCTAGGTGCACACAAAGGAAAGGACAAGGTGTGGTTATTTAAACCAATAGTTAAGAGATCAGGTTAGAAACCCTTTATCTGGGCTTCATACCTGCCTCCAGCTACAACTTCCTGCTGATGTAGACCCTGGAAGGAAGCACTTTATTATTCAAGTGTTTGGTTCCTTTCATCCATGTAGGAAATCTAGGTTGAGATTCAGTTTCCTGGCTTTAGCTCTGCCTATCTCTTACCACTGTGAGCATTTTTGGTTAATCAGCATACAGAGACAGTCTCTCTTTTTAAAATAAATATTAAAAAAACTAATGGACTAGTGCGGACTCAGAGGTACCAAATGTGTCACAATCACGCATTTCTTCTCCACTGCCCAAAGCTTCCTTTTCTGAAACCTCATTGCTTCACAGCAAGCCTCCCAGCTTGCAGCTGCTGCTTCAGGAACAAATAACAAAGAAAGAGCACATAGGGAAGGTGAGAAGGGGAATGACACTTGCTTCAGAGAATCACCAGCTGCCAAGGGGGCTGACCTTTCAGACACAGCTCTGCACATGGCACAGCCAACTGAACACGAACTTTAAGAGCAAGGAGTCTGAGGGCCAGTGAGGTTCGGAGGCCAGAACAGCCACTCACACTGTGGAGATGATTAATACTGAGGTTGGAGGAAATGTGTGTCCTGTCTAGAGAGCACAGGATGACTGTAAAGAAATAGTCCTTCTGAGTACTGGACACAGCACTGAGGTGCTAAGAGTACTGTGCTTAAATGCTTTTCAGCAGCTCACACCAGTGCCAACCCACACAACCTTGTGTAAAATCCAGGGCCTGCCTCAGTCATGATGCCAAGATGCCAAGTGGCAATCTTGTTGGAATCAACCTGACTCTGGGTCAGAAATTAAACACTTTGGAAAATGGAACTTAGAATGGAGGGCAGTAAGCTATTCTTTGGGCTTTAGTTTGCTTGTTTTAGGTTCAAAACTCTGCTCATGAGTAAGAATTTAACATAAAACTAGCCAGTATCAGGTGGGAAGCCCTGTAAGGTCCCTGCAGAGAGGGCCAAAACCCATTAGCTTGTTTACTGAGCGGCTTTCCTTGGCAGTCACTGGGGCTCGCTCTTAG
Source organism: Ochotona princeps (assembly GCF_030435755.1). Classification (NCBI taxonomy): domain Eukaryota; kingdom Metazoa; phylum Chordata; class Mammalia; order Lagomorpha; family Ochotonidae; genus Ochotona; species Ochotona princeps. Next base: position 15,404,712 of record NC_080857.1, read on the forward strand.
GATTTCCAAACGATCAGGAGGGTCCCAAACGCTGCTGTCTGCCTCACTTGTGATTCACAAGACTGAGAAACGGATCTATTACCCACATTTGGGTCAGGTAGACGGAATAAACAAGATTTTCAAGGACCAAGACAAACTCAGCTGCTACAGGTCACATAGAGATTTTTTGATTCTGACCCCACCATAAAAAATGATGGGCCAACCACCACAGTTTCTGAAAAATGTATTCTTATACAAGACCTGACTCCATGACCTGTGAGAAGGTCAAGAATAAATCCCATGAAAGGAAGTAAGATTTTTGTCTTCTCATTTTATCTTTGGTTTATATAGTAGTATTTAAGTAATATGGCATTGTTTACATTGAATGGATTATGTAATTAGTTGATCAGCAGTCAGTACAAATGTCTGAAGTAAACTAATGCTTTAAAACCCGTATTTCAGTGGCCAGTGTGGTAGCAAAGGCTCAGCCTGAAATGCCATCATCCCAAATGGATCCCACTTCCGATTCAACTCTTCTGAAGAAGTGGAGGATGTGTCAGGTCCTCAGGCCGTTGAATCCATATGGAAACCTAGAAGAGCTCCTGGCTTCTAGCTTCAGATCAGCTTAGCTCTAGCCATTGTGACCATTTGAGGAGTGAACTAGTGGGATGGAAGATCGATCCCTCTCTGTGTAGATAATTCTACCTTTCAAATAAAAATAAGTCTTTGAGAAACAGCATTGACTTATGTGTGTGTGTTTTGGTGCAAGTGATTTTTAAAATACAGATGTACTTTCGTCATACACATTTTCTATGAGTCTAGTAAAGAGCACGTGTATAAGTCAATGATGATGGTTCCGTGCTGATTGTCAGGGGCTGGTGATTAAGTATAACCCCAGTGGAATACGTAAATTCTGTAACTAGTAAATACTAAGACAAGGGCAATGTTAATTTAATGAGGACACTGATGTAGTATTTTGTAATTAACTAGGCAGTTGGATAAATCTAGTGTGAATAGAAATGTATACAGAATTTCAAAAACCAAAAGCTCCTTTGGTTAAAGTTAATAATGCCTTTGTGAATATTTCCTATGCGCAGAAAAATTAAATCAGCTGTTACTGGGATTTTGTTTTTGTTTTGTCAAGTTCTAAATACCAACATTGTGGAGGGAGCTTTTCCCTATGTAGAATTAGGCACAAAACTGGTCTGCCTTGAATTCTGCAACAAAGAAAATCAAAGACACGCAAAGAATACAGTAAATGCACATGGTTAAAATCAAAAAAGGTTTTTGTATTGTATTCACACAAAAAAATTTGCCGACCTCTTTAAAGTAACATTTTAATTCAGAAAGAATTCACAAGAATTGTCTGGCTTTAAAACAACTCAAGGGACTTTTTTGACTTCCTGGGTATTTCACTGCACATATTCTTAGTAAGTGAATTTTATACAGGCCAGATTGCTACGTCCCAGAGTCAAACCTTGTTCCCCAACACCCTCCCAAATATATATGTGTACACACACACACACACACACACACACACAGAGCATATTTCCCTTCCACCTTCAAATACAGTAAGACAGGCAGAGAAGGCAGGACTCAGAGCCTATCAAAATCATCAGAACAGACCCCTGCTTGAATGGTGTAAAAAGAAATATGCTTCGTAAATATTACATAAGTGTGATCATGCCTAAAGCCTTCCAAAATGTCTCTACAATTTAAGGGGGAAACACAAAAACAGCCAGTAATCCTTAAATGCCGAAGACAAGGCGCGCTCATGCTCTTTGAGTGTCAATTTTTTAGCAGCCTGCAAAGCTGCAGAAAGGGAGTCCAAAGCTCCCATGAGAGGAAGCCCATAACAGATGACCCTGGTGATGGCTCTGCGCAACACACCCCTATGGGAACCTCTTGTGCCACCTGTAAATGGAGATATTAATCATCTCTCTTTTTCAGGGTTATATGATAGGTAAGTGAAAACTTTCATCAATACCTCTGACTTAGCTTTTAGAAAAACACACCACTGTTAACATGTAAGTCTCTGGTCGCCAATTCCTAACTTTTTGCCCACTGGAGCATCATTTCACGCCTGCCAGTCAAACCTTTGCAAGTTCCCCCCCTTATCCTAAGTCTTCAGCTTCTTCCTCTCGCTATTGTGCCTCTTTCTTACTACTGAATCCATCCTAACAAAGGACCTATTTAGAGTTCTCCCAGCTTCTCCTCACGCCCTTTTGAGCAATCAGTGTACATTGTCACCAGAGAACCGGCTACACTGCCCAAACCTTTTCCCACTAGACTTCAGACCCCCTAAAGGGTAGAGTGTACATTCCCCCTCAGACGCCATGCAGCACACTCAAAGTGACAAATGGTAAGATTTCAGAGGACTTCGAGTGTAGGTCATCTTCTGGTATCTCTATTGTGCTCTGATCCCAAGCAACTACTCTTTGATGACAGAAACTCTTTGTTAGCATGCTCACAAAGTTCTTTTTATGGTAATAGAAATGAGTGAATTGGGGTTATAAAGGTAGAACAATTGATTTAGTTGATCAAAGGCCAACTAGTGACATTCATTCTCCCATCCAACTCTCGTCATCTCTGCTCTCAGTATGTCTAAGTCACTGTTCACTCCCTGGTTACCTGCACTAGTGTGAAGACATAAAGAAGAAAATCAGGGAGGAGAGGGCAACCGTAGCAGCCAGGATGATTTTGTGCACAACCAAATGAGAAACTTCCCAAGACTCGCCTCACTCTGTAGGGGAGAGAGAAATCACAAATACAGCTACCAGGACGGTACAAGAGATAATGTCACTCACTACAACTTGTGATGCTCTTCTACAAAGTGAGTTGCAAAGACTATCAAGGGGAAGAATGAGGGAGAAAATCTAAGTTGGATGAACCCAACTGGCAAAACTCCTCTTCATCAGCCTTCTCATTGGGGGACAGGACTGGAGGCACAGAAGGAGGCAAGGCAATGGAGCTCCATTAACATTGACCTGCTAGACCAAAGCACCACCTTGTGGCGGAATTAGAAAACAACGGCTTTTCCACAGGTTATGCCTTTTAAACCCAACAAATGTTTTCTCAGATCATCAGTCTCTCAGCATCTACTGAATTGACAAATTCCCCCTTTTAAATGTATGCTAAAAATTAATTGCAGAATTACAAAGAGAACAAACAACAACTTCTTTTATTATCTCTCAAACCTGTTAACACAAACACTTGGGGGCCTCTACGTAAATAGAGATGTGTGGGCTGCATGCCATCTGCGTGCAATGCTGTTTGCCAAGCATCCTCTTATGACAACCAGCATCCACACGGCCAGAGTTTTGGCCATCTAGATATCCTCTATCTTTTTTGATTCCACTCCAGAAAGGCGGGGAGATCATAAATCCATTTCGCCACAGTATATGCAAAAGGGATTTTACAATCACAAGCTCCTAACAAACCTGTGTTTGAATCCCATCTTGGTCCTCTCTAGCCTGTGGCTTGTGGGCCAGATACCATAATTTTTGCATCTCCATTTCCTTCACTATTAGAAAAACAGGTGACAATAATATCTGTTTACTGAAGTAATGATATCTATTTGTTTTTCTGAAAATCAATCAAATTGTATCTAAAATTAAGAGCTCTTCTATGTATACTTCTTATATGTTGTGTGACATTTATTAATTCTCTCATTTGCATTTTACTATAAAATGCTTGAATTTTAGCTAAGTTGCATATAGCCTCCCTTTTAGGATTGTGAAATTCTTTAATCATCTGATAAAACTGACCAATCTTCACAATTGTATTATCAGTCTTGGAATGAGGTGCACTCACATTCGTGCTGAATTAACTCCTCCGTAGTTCCGTGTGTTGTGCAGATACAACACAGATGAGCATGGGAAGAGCACAAGGTGGATGGTTGGCTTTACTGCACAAAATTCAGCCCCAAACTAACAGAGAATGAGAGACCAAAAGTACCTCTAAATTCCTACAACCCAATCTTAGCCTGTGAGCTTCCTAGACTTTATTTTCCTTGAGTTGAGAAAAAAATCTTCAACCAACAAAGCGATCGAGAAAGCAACACAGGCTAGACATAACACGTACATGTCTCTAACTACATGAAGGATTGAACTTGACAGAAACACTGAAGATATCATTTTTTGTTTTCTAACTTGCCTAATACCAGAAGACTCCTTTGGTTTTAATGACATGCATGCAGCAGAGCCCTAAGGAAAGTTTTTCAACTGGAGAAAAAAAAATGATTCATTCTCCCTATTCCTCAAAAGAAAACTATGACAACACAGGGAGATCTTACAGTCCCGTAGTACTTGTGGGCTTCTATAATTCTTTTGCAAAAAGAATCTTTCATTTAACTCTAGGGCAGAAGAGAGAAGACCCACCCCAGGCATTTACAGCAGAGACAAATAGTACAACTGGTCCCCTGTCTGGGGAAATTACCCACAGAGCAGAAAATGAACAACAGAAACTGAATAACACCATTTTTTAAAAATATAACTTCAAACTATTCTTTCTGTTTATAGGATAAATTTCAATCACAGCAGGAAAAAAAAAAATAGGACAGCATTTCTACTGCTGTCTTCCCTAGAGATGGATGATAGGAAATACCCCTATTTGATCATGATGGATGGTACCTGCTCTATGCCCTGGAAAGTGAACGACCTCCTCTACAAAGTACCTCCCAGGAGACCTTTTGCAGAAAGGAGGGCTCTCTCCTATTCAAACCTGACACCTGGATTTAATCGAGCATGGAAGTGCTGCGGCCCTGAGGTTTGGCATTACACTGACGGAATCACTAACTCCAATAGCAAATGACTTCAGCATCTCCCCAGATTCTCAGTAAAGAGAACCAGAAAAGAAGACTCCTGGATCATATTTTTAATAGAGTTGTATACCAGATTCCTAAATCGTCCCCTTTCCCCACCTTCCCCCAGCCCTGCACCCTACAAACTATCCCTTTGTCTCTAGGGTTTTCAAAACTAGTATTGCTGCTGGGAATGGTGCTGCTCCAGAGATAAACAGCTTTTCTCAAAAGACATTAAGTACATTAACTTGCCCTCTACAAGCACTTAAATATGTATAACCAATATTTGAAACATATAGAGGAGGGCTTTCCTAGGAATAAGCTGAAGAACTACTAAACGGGTGTAGAAGGCACGAGCAAGATAGACTTAAGGCCTCAATTCTCTGAAGCAAACACCACGGCACGTCCTAACTTGAAGTGCAACAGCACATTTTTTAGATTTCATATACTAAGGTGAACATAACCCACTCACTTCCAATCTCCTCATTTTCCTTCTAAAGTACCTTTTATTTTTTGCTGGGGTGATGATGGGGAGAACCAGGAAACGGGAACTCTGATCTTCACAGCAATAGATGGCTTTTTGCTGTTGTTTTAAAAAAGAGGAAACCTGGGGCTGTCGTGTTGGCTCAAAGGGCTAATCCTTCACCCCCCAAGCACAGGCATCCTATTGGGGCACCAGTTTGTATCCCAGCTGGTCCACTTCCCATCCAGCTCCCTGCTTGTGACCTGTGAAAGCAGTGGAGGATGGTCCAACGCCTTGATATCCTGCACCCATGTGGGAGACCAAGAACCTCCTGGCTCCTGACTTCAGATCAGCTCAGCTCAAGCTGTTGTGGCCATTTGAGGAGGGAACCAGCAGTTGGACGATATTTCACTATCTTTCCCTCTCTGTAAATTTGCCTTTCCAAAAAAAAAAAAATACATATTTTAAAAAGGAAATCTGTAATTCTCAAGTGATTAGATGATGGATATTCATTTGTTACTTCTAGACTTTATCCATACTAACATAAATATTTGTATGTATTCAACAATTAATGAAAACTTTTGAAAATTAGTGGGGAAAAGTCACAGTATTCAGCAAATATGGCAAAATGCTAATCTTTGCAAATAAGGATGGTTGATATCATCCTTTTGTCCATTTTCTGTGCTAATGTTTCATAATTGTAAAATTAAATTGGCCTTTTTAGGAAAGATTATTTATTTTTATTGGAAGGCAGATATTCAGAGAGAAGGGGAGAGAGAGAGATCTTCCACCCACTGGTTCATTTCCCAAGTGGCTGCAACTGCCGGAGCAAAGCCAATTTGAAGCCAGGAGCTTCTTCCACTTCTCCCACGTGGGTGCAGGGTCCCAAGGCTTTGGACCATCCTCAGCTGCTTTCCCAGGCCACAAGCAGGGACGTGGATGGGAGGTGGAGCAGCTGGAATAAAAACCAGCGCCGACATGGGACTTTGGTCACTAGATTATCATGCTGGGCCCAAATTGGGCTTTTAAAAACATAGTACACTGTTGCTTTTCAATCTTAATTGATTTTAAATGACATTGATAGGCAGAGTTACTTCAGAGATTTTCTGATTTTTGCAAAGCGAGACAATTTTTATCTTGAGCTCCCTTTCAAGTGAATATCTACACAACTGATGAAATAGTGTTAGGGTTAATTTCCCAAAGAGCAAACCAAAATCACAGAGAATCAAGGTAACCTTGAATTGTCCTGCTGGAGCAATATGACTGTGCCTGAAGTTTCTAAGACAAGGAGCTAGAAAATCACAGGATTAAGACAGAGGCTAACAGTAAGTGACCTGAGCCCATCTCCTCAGGGGTGTTATCTGACCGTGATTTCGAAGTCGCTCCCACTTAATCCTATCATCAGCACATCTTTGTTTTATTTTCGTTGTCGTTGTTGTTGTTGTACCTTAGATTTCGAAGTATCTTTTTGAGAGACAACCTGAAGTACGTCAGATGGAAGAACTGTACCCAGCATCACTTTATGGCTTCTCTCTGACACTAACAGCTGCCAGAAAATACAACCAAATCAACTGGTAAAGATTAACTAGTCAAGAAAGGGAGCCTCTGTTTCAATGACCACATCATGAGAACATTTATTAGCATTATGTTGAAGCTATGTGTGCTGCAGATGCCTGGGTAACTCCCACAACCAATTTGCATAATACAGAAAGATAGGAAACCTAAAATATTTGCCCTAACTACACCAACATTTTTTAAATCACAATTCCATCACATTTTTTTTTTAAAGATTTTATTGTTATTGGAAAGCCGGATATACAGAGAGGAGGAGAGACAGAGAGGAAGATCTTCCATCCGATGTCTCACTCCCCAAGTGAGACACAACGGGCCGATACACGCCAATCCGATGCCGGGAACCAGGAACCTCTTCCGGGTCCCCAAACGCGGGTGCAGGGTTCCAAAGCTTTGGGGTGTCCTCGACTGCTTTCCCAGGCTACAAGCAGGGAGCTGGATGGGAAGTGGAGCTGCCGGGATTAGAACCGGAGCCCATATGGGATCCTGGGGCTTTCAAGGCGAGGACTTTAGCCGCTAGGCCACGCCGCCGGGCCCAATTCCATCACATTTTAAGAAAAGGTAACAAAAGTTACTTCCATTCCGGGGGGCGGGGTTATTTACCTACTCTGAATGTTCAAAGAGTATCCCTTAAATAATTAAAGAAAATGCACATGTTATACTAAGGTGGGAAATTGTTTTGAGTGTCTCATGCATTTCCGGTTAGTACAAGGGGAAATCAGAGCTCTCTGTATTTCTTTTAACTGAGAGCCTGGAGCATGACACAGTAGCAGAAATTTCCTGACAGTTTTACTTGCATTGAGGGAAAAAAATGAACTTGTAATCAACTTGGTTCTAGTCCCACACAATCAAACATATTAAAATTAAAACTCAATCGAGAGAACATAATGGTTCATCCCACTGGAATTCATACAACTGTTATCTATTTGTCCCATCTACCTTAAATCATTTCTGGATTATTTAAAATAGCGAATGGAATGTAAATTTACAAGACTTGTTAGACTATATTGTGCAAGAAAGATGGCAGGCAAAAACATCTATACATGTTCAGCAAGTTTTCTTAATGTTTTCAACAAATCATGAAATTAGCCTAGACCACAGATGAAGAGCCCAAAAACAAGGAGAGCTGACTATACTCCGAAACTTTTTTTTAAAGATTTATTTACTTTCATGTCAGGTATTTGAAAGTCAGATATACAGAAGAGACAAACAGAAAGATCTTCTGTCCAATAATGCACTCCCTATGTGGCCACAATGGCCGGAGCTGAGCTGACCTGAAGCCAGGAGCCAGGAACTTCTTCCAGGTCTCTCATTCAGGTGTAGGGTCCCAAGGTTTAGGGCCATCCTCGACTGCTTGCCCAGGCCTCAGACAGGGAGCTGGATGGGAAGTGGGGCTGCCTGGATTAGAACTGGAATCCACTAGGATCCAGGTGCATGTGAGGTGAGGACTTTAGCTGTTAGGCTACCATGCCAGGCCTCCAAAATTTCCTTTAACAAGACTGTTTTTATACCCTGGGTTTTCACCTCAGTCCCAATCAATTGTGTAAAGCAGAAAGAAAACAAGTAGGACATAATATCGCACAAAACACAAACACTCTTTAGAAAATATTGACTTATGATCATGGCTGTGGAAACCGAAATGTGTTTGACTCACATTTCAGTATAAAATAAGAGATAAACTAGACATTTATGTGTTCTTCAACAAAAGTGAATACATTATTTATCCACTATTAGGAGGTAACTGTAATAAATTAGTGGTTCTATGTCTTGTGTGATTCACCACAGTAGTTTAATCTATACTACATGCAAAGCAAGCTTTTCATTATGATCACTCTCAACTATTTATATATTCACCAAAAACATATTGAACATTCACAATCTGGCAGTTCTGTATAAAATACTAGGGACATAAACATAAGGCACTGCGCATACTCTACAGAACTCAGTTACCAGTGAGTCAGAACAACTCACAAACAAGTTCATGATTAGCTCTATAATGGAGGAATATTTCGTGAAACAAAAAAGGAGAAGGCACTATTTGCTGCTTGGCTATCACTGTTCTGAGTACTATTATAAGAAAAAGAACCCACCTTGTCCTAAGTAGAAAAAAATTATACATTGGTAAACAAACACTTTTGGTGTTAGGCCCCACTGAACATGTTTAGCTGAACAAAGTAAGCAGGCTAGGTAAACGTAGATAAATGAGAGCTTAGAGCGGATTCGGAAAGTGGATTCTACAGGAAATACCATGTTTGGATGAAATCTTGAAAGCCTCAATTGTCAAGCTCTACAGATTTGAAATGTTGAAACCTAGGGGATATATGCTAAGGGGTGGGTACTTGGCCTGTTGATGGAGATATCAGTCAAGACATGCGTATTCCATGTCAGAGGGCATGGCTTCAAGCAGCACCTGTGGCACATGCCTCTAGATGCCTGTGCGTGCACATGTAAGACAGCAGTGGCAATGGCTCCATCGAGTCCCTGCAAGCCAAGTGGGAGAGCTAGAGTGAGTTCCCAGTTTCCAGCTCCAGCTTCCACCCAAACCTGGCTGACATGGGCGATGAAGGAGTGAGCCACTATATTGAAGATTTTCTTAATCTCTCTTTCATTTTCACACTTTTGAAAAAGAGGCATGTTGACATGAAGGCTGATGATGAAAACTTCCTTTGTCACATAACTTTTATTAGGTAAATGTGAAGCAAAGCAGAAAAGATTAGAATCAAAGAAAAGAACTTAGAAGGCCACAAAAAGGACCTCATGAGGATGTTGCTAAAAATATATATATTTTCCATGACACCAACATCAAGCGCATGACTTTCTCCGGTTACCAGGCAAAGATTCAAGAAATCAGGCTAAGAGATTGATTTCGCATTCAGGTGATGAGTAGCAGGCTCTATAGCATTAGTAGAAATATCATTTCTGTGACTGACATGGAACTCTAGACGGTGAATGACAGCAGGCAAAACCTTCAAGACTTTAAAGAGTAGCAGAAAGGGCACAGTGTGGTGGCTCAGTGGCTAAATCCTCTCCTTGCAAGCACCAGGATCCCATAATGGCTCCAGTTTGTATCCCAGCCACTACATTTCTCATCCAGCTCCCTGCTTGTGGCCTGGGAAAGCAGAAGATGACCCAAAGACTTGGTACCCTGCACCTGCATGGGGGACCCAGAATAAACTCCTGGTTTCAGATTGGCTATAGCCATTGCAGCCATTTGGGTAGTGAACCAGCAGTTTTAAGATTTTTCTCTCTTCCCCTTTGTCTTATCTGTAAGTCTTTATCTTCAATAAAAATAAATAAATAAAGAGGAGCAGATTCAAAAAGCTTAAGTAGAAGAAAGGGAAAGGTGACCATCATTTGAGAAAGTCAGGTTACCAGAGAAAAACAGAACATAAAAATTAAACTACAGAGGACAATGCAATGGATGGATGAAGACTGTTACTAGGTGCCAGGAATCTATTTCAAATGTGTTTTACATCCTAAAGGTCAGAAACTGCCAGTGATGAGGATGAGAGACACAGCAGAAAGACAGCTAATTCTTGAAGAAAAAGTAATACTGGCTAGGAATACAAAATTATGACCACATTCCAGTAATGATATTCAGAGAAAAGAACATTCCACTGGAGACTTAAAAAAGTGATATCAATTGTCCATGTCCATGTTTTAAAGCACAGATGTTGAAGCTAAAAGGCAATTTATTCACATTTGAAAAATACATTTCATGAAGCAATTGTATGCCCACATGATGGTAATTACTTAATCATTTGTGGTCTGCTACCTACTTGGCATAAAGAATTCATCATGAAAAATAAACACTATTTATGTAAACACATGTCTATAATTCAAAGACTCAGAAGCAAATAAATCACACTTCCCTCTAATTAATAAACTGACTAGAAAGAGAAAAATCCTTCCCACATGAAGACATTTTACAATGGATTTAAATATTCACCATCTAAGATCTTTGTCATCAGCAACAAGTACAGTCTCGAAATACAAAAGCCCTACCTAAGCTCTCAAGAGGTCTGAAATTTCTGATTGCCCCTCCAACAGTTCTACTGTTACTCATTAAGTAATCATATTCATTTTTTATAATTTTTTTACTCTGATACTATCAGCCTCATAAGTTCCAGAGAGCTAGCAGCATTCTTCTCATTGGAGTTGATGATCAGAATTACTGTGGATAAGACTTTGGTCTAATTTTCCCGGCATTCAGCTCTCATGAGTAACAGGGACATAATAACATCTCGAGGCAGGGCTTCTGGCTCAAACTCCACTGGAGATCCATACACAGCCATCTTCCCATGGCAGGCAATAATTAGTACATTAGCCCATTCAGATAACAAACCATAAACCCCAGAGATCCCCCATCCTCTCTTTTTTATTTTTCCTGTCAAGAATTTTACTGTGAACAGAGAATGAGAGGTTGACTCTGGGGCTCCCTGTACTCAGCCTCAACATTAAAACTAATCAGTATTGAACCTGGCCTGGCTCTGGCCTCAGAACCTTCCATTCAGAATTTTGAACTGGGGTCTAGGCGGGGTATGCGGGCAGGTGCCAACCATGAAGTTATCTCCTGTACATTGTGAAAGCAAATTTAGGTTTCATTTGAGGTTCTGTCCTGAGGTTTCTGGTAATGACAGGAATCCTACAGAGCTTGGGTTTATTCCCTTATCCTTACAAGTGACTAAAGCCACAGATTCAATGACTAGTACTTTTTTCCTATTCCAGCCAAGAGTGAAATACAGGATTTGAGGTCCTATGAAAGTACCAGAATCCCTGAATACAGACTTGGAAGTGTGTGTCTTCAAATAATCAGGATCCGGGATTGTGGTTAAGACACCGATGAAGATGGCTGTGTCCTGCATTACAGCTCTGAGTTCGCATCCCATCTTCAGTTCCTGACTCTAGCTTCCTGTTAATACAGACATTAAAGGGCAGCAGTGAGTGAGTTCTAGTAACCCACACAGGAGGCTTGGATTGAGTTTGCAGGTCCTGGCTATCAGCCACTGCAGGTATCTGGGGGGTGAGTCAGTGCTTTGCAGCCATCTCTCTGCCAATATGTCTCTTTATCTGTCTCTGTGCCTCTAAGAACTGTTTTTAAAATCACCTTATCTTATAGGACAGCAAGTAGATCCTCCAAAAGTCATTTAAGTTTCTTGTTGAATTACAGGCTCATAAGGGGATTTATGCATAAATTCAAAATCAGGATATTAAAAAACATATGCACCATTTAAATAATATCATCCCCCAAATCTTACAAATCACATCCATCCTACAGACATAATTAACCTCTATCCTGGGGGAAATTTCAGTCAGCACATTGTAGGAAAATTATTTCCCCAAGGAATATCAGGAATATACATCCTAAGTGATAGTGAGTCTACTCAAAATATACTTTATTTACTGGTAATTTTTTTTTCTCCTTAACAGAGGCTTTATATTTCTGACATAAACTGGTAACCAGGAGCTTACAAAAATTGTTTCCCAGGTTGATTACTGTGCCTTGCATTCAGGATTCCTAAGCCTGTGAACAAAGAAAGAGCTTTTGCAAGGCTTGGATTGTGAAGTCGCATTGTAATGATTGCCAAAGACCACCTTGTTAGGAAGAAACAGGGTCTTGGTTCGGGTCCCTGCTGCTCCCACCCCCCACCCCCAGCCCCCTCACTGTCAAGCTCATGGCAATTCCTCTGGTTCCTGGGCCAGGCTGTGCCTTCATTACAAAATACAAATGAAGAGATCAGAAAGGACTTCAGAGGTCTGAACAGACTCAAGGCAACAGGAGAGACTTAAGCTTACCTACTCAAGCTAGTACAGGTGCAGGGGCGGTAACAGATGATGGAGCCAGTAAGATGGGAGGAATAACAGCACAGTGACAGAAGTCTGGCCTTGAAAGAGGACACAGTGAGTCAGATACTAAGGCAACGGGGGTCAAGACGGATGATCTTGAAAGCCAACTGCAGAGTTGAATTACACTGAAAGGAAGCCATTGAAGTACAAATGCAGAGAAGTAAAAATGTAAAAATAGTATTTGCAAGATTAATCTGGAACTGGTATACAGAATGGATTCAGAAACACAAGCATGGGGACTGACAATGTGAAGCTCAAAGGCTGTCGAGGGAAACAGCGGGGAGCATCATTTCTAAAACACACTCTGTGGCCCAGTGGGTTTGCACTATCATGGCTTCAATAGTTTCAAAACAACTCACTCCCTTTTTGCTTTGATCGGGGTCTGAAGACTCTGCATTAAAACATTTCATGTGACAAGAGATGCAACTTTAGGAAATATAGCCACAATCAAATATTACCTAGGAAACCAAACATAACTAAATGCAAAATGTTACCCCACACTGGGAAATAGCTGTGAAACTTGGTTATAGCTGTGTTTATTGTTCATTAAACTTCATATAATGGGAAAATATGCTAAATTAATCCAAATGCAAATTAAGTAAGTTAGATGTTGGAAATGTATGCAGTGTGTTGTAGGGATTGGAAAAAAGCCTCTAACAACACTGAAAGTTTGTCTAAATTCCCTGGTTTCAATACATTCCCTTCAGCTTCCTCCGTTCTTGGGATTTTGCATGAGTAGGGGCAATCAACCCATGCGCAGGTATAGTATGAACTGTAGGCCATTTTCCGAGGCCTGCCTCCCTGGTCCTCAAGCTAGGTGTTGACGGGACCACTAACCAGATGAGACATTTGAGGGGCAGCATCCCAGAGCAACACAGAGATTTCATTGGAGAGAGGGAAAAACAAGCCTATTTTTAAGGATAAACAAATTCCAGATGGCTTCCCCCAACAGCTCTCACTTACATCCCAAATATTGAAGAGTCACATAGGGCAAAGGAATTTTCTAACAAACATCCTCAAAATCAGATAGACACTTGATCTGTGCCTATACAGGAATATTTCAGAAATAATAGAATCACAATCACAGAAATAAACAACTGTATCAATTCTTAGTCTTTTGGCAAGATCAACTTGCTTATTGCTGTTTAATTGACAGGCAATAATAATAGTTTCATGTGTAATAATAGCTTCATGGGAAACAAAGGTATTCACTGGAACAAATTTCAGAAGAAGTGGAAACAAATCCTAAGGGACATACAACATATATATGTATGTGTACATGTGTACTTCAATAAGCATGTAAAGACATCTGGGTGTGAAGACATCTGGGTGGAACTCTAATTTTAGATCCAATTGCATCTAAATTCAGAGTGTCTAATGAATTTATTAGGAATTACTGCCTACAATCAGGTTCCATTGTTCCCTACTAATACTCCGGAGAATTGTTACAAAGGGTTTACTAGGTTTGGCTGAATTGTGTTGCTGAGGGATAAAATTTTTGCAGCTAAGGGTGTGTAAAAGAAATGCTTATACTTGACATTTATATACAGACTATAGTGTGTCTAAACTCTTTAGTCATATAGTACTGGTTTGGATCAACACAAAACTCAAGGAAAAATTGATACTACAGGAGAAGACCTACTGTGTCATTGGATCTTTAGGGTACCAGGCCAATATATAAGATGTGTCTTCATTTGAAATAAACCTCTTTAGAATTGAGTGTCGTGGACACACGGGGAGTAGGGGAAGAAGCTGTTGTCGGACAACAGACTGTCACTCCAACCATGATCAACTGTAACACCATTTCATGATTACATAGCTGTGTCTATAACTGCTTAGAAACTGGCGAGGTTTCTGTGAGAGGAGAGGAGAGGACAGAGAGGAAAGAACAGCAATGAGAAAATGGTGGAATTTCCATTTTGCATGTAAAGAAAATTGCACCTCAAGATGGTTATTATAATTCCTGTATACATAGATGCATTCCTTTCAGCAAAAATGACTTAGTCCCTTGGGCTTGGCGGCGTGGCCTAGTGGCTAAGGTCCTTGCCTTGATCCCATATGGCCGCTGGTTCTAATCCCGGCAGCTCCACTTCCTCTCTATCCCTCCTCCTCTCAGTATATCTGACTTTGTAATAAAAATAAAATAAATCTTAAAAAAAAAAAAAGCTGTGTTAGTTTTAAAAAAAATAAAAAAAAAATGACTTAGTCCCAATACCAGAACCTTTGCACAAATTAGACTTTGAAACTACATGAGAATCATTCACACAACAGATACATTTTCAGTGTCTGCTGTGTGCTCGACACCATGTAGGTTTTGAAGCCAGGCCATACGAATAATTAATATCATGTACTTTTTCTACTACCCTGCACCATTATGTGTTCTCCAAATTTTAAGCAGTAATTTTTCTGTCATAAAAGTAAGCTAATATTAAAAAAGCATTAACAATGTACTTCTTCTGCAGACATACGGCAAAATCCTCAGTGTAGGCCAGTACCTGGAGACCCAAATAAGCACTGCCTTGGGTAGAAACACCTCCACCTTCCTGAAGTCTTCCAAGCCTTTTGTCTGAAAACATGTCTTCATTTTATTTGACAAAGAAACATGGATCAGGCAGCAAAGATCCACGGGATAAATGTAGGTGACTAAACAAACCATCATTCTAAGTAAAGAAATTAATAGGAATGATGAGCCGCATGAGCCAAATCCATCCTTGCACCCACTGAGTTTAATCGAGCGTCATTAGATAGACTGGAAGGAAAAAGCAATGGGGACCCCACAACAGAGAATCTGATGAAGAGATGTTGACTGGAGGCACATTTGCAGACATTTAACTAGCTTCGTGTAGCTTCATGCACACTTTCTTTGATTAAACAAAGTGGGTTTTTTTTGGGGGGGGGCGGGTGCCGCAAAAAGCCTACAATTGCAATTGAAGTCTTTTCAAATGAGTGAATGAATGAATGACGTGCAGAATATTCCAGCAGTGATGTAAAGACTCAAATCCCACTGAGAATTTGTGGCTTGAAGCAGGCACGTTACATGTTACATCCCTGCTCTACACCTGTGCCCTTATTTCACAATATAACAGTGAAGTCAGGCAGAAAAGAACAGGTTGACACTGACTTCCTACCTAGATGACATAAAAGAGATTGAATCTACAATTGAGTGGGTATGACAATGAAAAGGATGAGACATGAAATAACAGGTTCCAAAGACATCAGGGGGAAAAAAAGCATGTTGATTTCTGAAAGAGAGAAGACAAACAAGCCTACTTCTGTGATTGTAGCAGTACTACCTTGATAAATCATTTCTGCAATGCAGAGACGACAGAAGGCTGCTAGGTAAACCTAGCCAACTTGTACGGTTGAGGAGACAGTGCTGCAAGTCAGGAGAGACTCTCAGGTGATGGGAAACTTAAAATTATTGCTCAGAGATACTGAGAAAAAGATACAAAAGATCATACACTACTTGATTTCATCTATAAATATTTAAAAACAAATGAGTACAGTGTATGCCAATGCAAAAAATATAAACAACAGAAGCCTTCACTAGGAGAGGAACTTGGTAAAATGGGACAAAAGGGGAGGGTCTGGGAAGATGAACTGCCCTCCCTCTAACTGCAGTGTGAGTTACCTGGGTATGAACCTTCATCTTGCAGATCGAGATTCATGTAATATCTGTAAAATTTTCTTAATATAAAGTTTAGTCAATCAAAAAATGCCCTCCCTTTCTTATACAAAACAAGCAAAGGAAAGAAAACCAATTTACATTTAATATCTATATTTTTCAAGACAAGGCAATTCATATCTATTTTTTGTCTTCCTAAGTGGAAAGAAATGCAGGCAACTGTAAGTCTATATTGAGAAGCACCTAAAAATTATACTTGCAATATAAACATTATCTTCTTGCTATCAGTAAGCTCTCAATAACTAACTGCCATTACCACCAATGACCAGCCAAGCACACCAGAAGGAAATGGGCTATCATTAAACAAAACTAGTAAAAAACAGTCTGCAACTTCAACATACTGAAGATGTCTGCAATGAAATTTGTGGGGCCACAAATTCCAAGAACTCACAGTAATCCATGACAAGCTATAGAAACTCAGATTTTACAGATTTCTGCTCAATTCACTGGTTCAGAGGCCAGAGGAATTTGTAGAAACTAATGTATCAACTACAAATCTCAGCTCATTTTCAGAAAGGCCTTGTGCAAAACAAAGGAAGTGGTCCTGACTCGTGGTGAATCTGACACTGTACGTTTATTTGTATCAGCAATCAGTAGACCTTGAGGCATTTTAAAGCACCTGTGAGCAGGGAACTTGAGACAGAGTGATCTACATGAACTGCGTGGGCAAACTCTGCATCATGAAGCTCTTGCTGAGTACTGGAATCTTGCTGTTAGATGACACCAGCAGTACATGCCAGCCTCTGACTTCCCCCTGGCTGGGATGAGCATCTGGGAAGCCAGGAAAAATAACAAAAGATACAAAGGAATGAGCCTGGGCATATCTTCTGGAGCTGCCCACTCAGGAACACTTCCTTCAGCATCTGTGTTGCCATCCAGCTCATTCCAGTTATGTGGCTCTGCACAACCTCAGTGCATTCTCTAGAGTTACCTCTCCACCTGGAGGTACTAAGCTTGCAAAATGTCACTTATGTGAAGGAACTCCTGATCTTGTCTCCTGAGAGTAGTCCTCAAGATGTCTTGTTTCACATGAATAAAGGACAAAGTGAAAACTATAGTGAAAACCATTCCCCCCACACACCCATTAACAATGGATACAGTAGAAAGGACAGTGTCACCGATGCAAACCAAAGCATGGGAGTTCTTTGGCCCACATGAATCTGGATCCCTGTGAAATGAGAGTAGTCATCACCAGATGCTTTCCATGGGAGCGATCACCAACATTAACTGTCAACCGATGGGGACTTGACAGACAAACATAAGTTTGACCTCTCACGAGTGTGTTTGACCTTAAGAAAATCATCAATGTCTCAGTTCTTTCCTCCAAGAAACTGAGACTACAGCTGTTTGCACTTTATAGGGTTGTTGTGAGATTATATGACAAAATAACACTGAATTGGACACAGTGATTGGTACACAGCTAAGTAGTTAAAAACAAAAGGTAACTGAGTATGAGAGAGGTATTAAAAGTGAAAAAAAGCATTTGAAGCTAAATAGTTACTCATGAACAAAAATATCCTGTAAATTGGCAAGAATCATATTTTACAGTGTCACTGAAGGACACTGCATGGGCCTGGTGCTGTGGTACAGCAAGTTAAGCCACATATTAAAATGCATCCTTCCATTTTTGAACTTCCAGCTTGAGTTCTGGATGCTGCACTTTGAATTCATCTCCCTGTTAATGTTTCTGGGGAACAGCAGTTTAAGGCTGAAGCACTTGAGGCCTTGTCATTTCTGCAGGGGTCCTGGATAAAGTTTCTAGTTGCCAGCTTCAGCCTGGTCCAGCCCCCACTACTGTGGTCACTTGGATAACAGGGCTGGAGGGAAGATTAGTCTTACTCTCCATCTCCCTCTATCTGTCACTTTCATTTCAAATAATAAACATACAAGTACATGTGTCTGTGTTTGATGCTAGTACTACTATTAATTAAAGTCCAAACTGGGTAAACCTGTAGATATTTGTTGGATTCATATTACACAGAGAAGATAATACCAAAAGTTGGATGATTTTTGCCCTAGTGGATAGTTACATTTTATATCTTACCTAAACTCATATTTTAATCACTTCAATGTCTATAAACACCTAACTCTTCAAATATTCTTTTGCTATCTTGTAAGTATACACTTTTAACATCTTGCTTCTCCTGCTGGGAAGTGAAATAAATCTGACATACACTCATTTTCTATATTAGGATAAGCATCATTTTTAGCTTCATGAAAATTATTATTATTGTATGCTTTTTTAATATTTTTGAAATGCAAATCAAAGAATAGATAAGATTTCTGTAGGGACTATTGTAAAATATATCCTAAAAGTCACAAGTACTAGTTCAATTTTTTGTATCATTCTAAAATGACAGAATCTGCAAACATTGGCATTTGGCAGGTACAGGGGAATAAACTGACTCATCCAAGACGCACAGATATCTACTGGCAGTGTCAAGAGTTGAACACAGACTGCCCGACTTCACCTCAAAGGTTTCATCCATTTTGCCATATGTTATCAACTGGAACGGCAATAAAAAGGAAACATAGAAATCAGAAGATTTAGATCAGTGGAGAATAAAAATGTCAATAGTTGCAGGCATAGTGAGAGTAGGGGTTTTCAGTGCACTTTTGTTTTCAGCTGCTTTGAAAGAGGGGGGAGCGAGGGAAAGAATAAGAAGGTGGGAGGAGGAAGTAGGAAGAGAGAGGGAGGCATGCTAAGTGGGAAGGAAAGGAAAGAAGAAGTGAGAGAAACAGGGAGGGAGGAAGGGAAGGAGAAAGATTTTTTTCATCTGCCTTTACTCCCCAAACGCTCCCCGCAGCCGAGAATGGGCCAAATTGAAGTCTGGAGCCCAGGACCCACTCCTGACATCCTGCACAAATGCCAAGGTCCCAAGTACCGGAGGCTTCACCTCCTGTCTCCCAGGCTCATTAACAAAGGCTGAATTGGAAGAGGAATAGCAAGGGTCTTGAATCAGACACTAAGAAATGGAATGTGGTTGTCCTAAGCAGCAGCTTAGCGCACTTTGCCACAAAGGATATTCTAATGCTGTAATAACTAAAACTACTGTAAGAGACCTCACCTAAATGTGGAAACAAGAACCACTTCAAAAGTTTGGAATATCAGAATATGATAAAATTATTAAACAATTCTATGTTCCAATGTAATTTGGTTAACTAGGAAGACTCATCCAACTGGAATAGCTTCATCAGTTCAGTGTAGATAGTCACCTGTGACTTTTTTTTTTAAATAATGACCAACTAGTAGCAAATCTAATGCCATTTTGAACTCTCATGTGAAGCAGATCTAGACTTAAGTCTTCACTCAGTGACTTCTTAAATGCATTACCTTAGTCCACTCATTATTAAAATCAGGACAAGAGCAGTGCAGCATCTCTGAGGGATGTTCGGGATGGTTAAAGGGGTTATATTTTTATAAAGATCCTTGTTGAAAACTCAATAAAATGACATAATGTTAAATATTATTACTTTATGAGAATTGCTGACACTCCTAACGACTCCTTGTGCTGTACAAAAGTTTCAAGAGAAGGAATTTAACAGCATTAGCAATAGTTGAGTTTATCAAACTCAACTGAACTAATGACTATGTTGTTTCTCCTACAATATGCTATATTTTAGAAGGTACAAACCACAACTGCACAATTTTATTTCATTATAAGTAAATTTCCTAGATCAAAGTTCACCAGTGATTTAATGAAACAAGACAAGACTTGTGGCCTATTAAGCCTAGATCTAGGACCTAGTGATAGATTCAAAGTGGCACATGACTTCCCAAAAACTGAGTGTCATAGTATGCAGTATACTAAAGAGTATTAACAAATATAAACAGTTTTATGACATATTTTTAAAAATCCATAACATGTAATGTTAAGCCAAATAAAGTAAAATAGACATGTTAAGAGGGCAATCTTAATCACACAGATGCTTAAAGACTGGGAGAAAATTCCAAGAATGGCAACAATGACTTTAGCCTAGGTCTTTCTTTCTGCTTGTCTGCTGAAACCTGCCTTTTCGAAATCTGTTCCAAACTGTATTCGCCAAAGAAGTAGTCACATGTCTTTCAGGACTCATTTTCTAATGACAACTGGCCTTAATAGCAGCTGCTCTTCTCCAAGGAGTTTCAACCCCAGCAACAAAATTACTGCCACTCTACTTTATGACTCATTACTATATACTGTTCATATTTCTATCAAAATGCCAACATGTATCTTCCCCCATTAGACTACAATGTTTAAGACCAGGATAGCTTATTTATGACATTTGTAATAGGGATTTCTAGTGGATCATATGTGTAAAGAATGAATACAGTATATTCTAAGCAGCAAGCGACTTCCCTACTAGTGACTTTTGCACATATGATTAACTGTTGGACCGGCAGAAACTGAAAACAAAGAAGAGGTACAAACACATAAGCAAAAACACAAACACAACATGCTCTGATGGGTTGGGAATTATTGCTACACAGACGGGCTCATGACAACACAACTTCAAACATAATGCCTAAGAACCCAGATAAACCCAGGAGAAAGAATTAGCATACCTAAGTCTGTCTCCTTGTTTACACACTAAGTAATGCACATATTGCTTATTTTTCTGAAGCCTGAATGGGAAATGTGTTTTTAACAGATTGAATCAATACGCCAACCTACATTAAAGAAATAAATAAGCCGACGCAATAGATAAAAAGCAAAAGGCCAATCAATAACCAACAGCACAGCTTAACAGCCACTCCAGCAGAAAACCGTCTGCAAAGGCGCTTCACACTCCACTATCTGCACGACCCACAGCTGCTTGCTATTGATTTGTTGCAAGTGAAGGACATCTATTATCACATGCCAGTGTGAACCCAGCAATTTCTGCAACAAGTAGCCTGCAATGTATGACTAGCAGTCTAACAGTGGGTAGCTGGCTGCTAAGATCCACATCCACTCCCATCTCTTCATCCCGCAAAACCATTCTAACCACCCGATTCCTAAACACATCAACTTGACGCATGTCAAGGACTCAAGAGAGAAAGATTGTTCCACATTTGCTTCTCTATAGCTCAAAAGCAATAAGGGACCAAAAATTTTATGTAACTATACCAGATGTGATGAACATGGCCAAAGGCAACAACCGTAAGCAGAGACATGAGATATTTCAACCTGCTACTTTTACAAACTGACAGCTTTGTGTGTAAGCTTAGGAGCATACCAGAGCCTTGGATTTTGAGCAGTAAGTTCCACTGCTGTAAAACAGAGAATAATTCACCACAGACCATGGATGACAGTGCTATTGACAGACAAAAAAAAAAAAAGGAATAAAGTTCTGGGTTGACCTAATAGCATAATGGCTACTTTATACTGGAATTCCCCAGCTGTCAATCCTAATGTAAAATACCAACAAGAACTTAATATCCCAAGATAAACATCCTTTCTTCATGTAGTCCCAACATGTTATTAATTTGTCTTTCAAGGAGCCAGATCTATCAGTTTTGAATTTTCAGAAGCAAAGTTTATCTTCACAGAAAGCCACATATGAATCCATAGATCTTTGAGATTCTACATTTACTCAGCACTGTTTCTGAAATAGTTTAGTCCATTGTAATATAAAACCAATCTAGAAGTCAACCTAAAGGAAAGAAACTACCTATGAATTTGCCATTATGTAACAGTGGAAAGTCATACAGAAATCTATGTAAGACACCACGATGATTATTCCTGGATTTCTAACCACATGGTTTTCGTTTTCTGCCTCTTACAAGGAGTCATTCTTTCACAAGGTAATTGGAGCCGGTGTTACACAATACTGTTTTTTTTTTTTGTTTGTTTGTTTGTTTGTTTGTTTTTACAATCCTTATATCTTTCTAAGAGTGAACCTGAAATTCAACCTGCTGTCTACATCTACCTTCCACAGACACCAAAAGTAAGCTAAAATAAAGGGAAAACGACCCAGATGCTTTCCACTCATGCTAAACGTGATAAAGTCTTCAAAGGTACACTTGAGTCCTGGAAGCAACATTTACATGACAGCATCTTCAAACTGTCAAGCCAACCACAGGTAAGAACAAAACAAAGACCATGAGTGACAGAAGCAACACTAGAAGAAGACCCTAACATGCAAACTTTAAAAAAAAAAAACTTCAGAAGTCATGCCCAAATTTAATTAACCTTTTACACATCATCAGTGCAACACCTTAATCTGAAAAACAGAAAACCCAGTCAAGTGTCTGTTCTTGTATGTACAATAATAAATTGAGATGTTTTCATTTTCATTAATTAAGGATCAATTTGCTGCCCTGAGAAATAGCTCATGGAAAATGAGGGATTCAAAACATTTTCCCATAACAAAAGCCATTACCATTAGGTTTCATTTGTAACCAATTCATATGGTCTCAGGAGAGCAATTTAAGCAATGTAATTTATTTTAGATATGCAATTTATTTTCAATATATTGCCTAAATGCCATATTTCTTTAATGATATTCCATTTATAATGCCATCCTCATTTCTATTATTTACGTCAAAAGCAGGCCACTTAAGGCATGCAAGTCAACGAAGTAATTACTAATGGTTTCTGTGCTCTTCCACATTAGATACAATCCCTGTTCTCTCTATTCTCTGTTTCTCCGTCATTCCTCTTTCTCTTCTAGTAGCTTATTTTAACTCCTCCATTGCTTCACAATTTTCCCAACTGTTTTGGCTAATGGCTTGGATTGGTCTATCCAATTCTGCTGGTAACACTCGGGTTAATACTCAACTCCTGATATACCAAAGATGTATTCACACAAGTAAAGCTACAGGACACCAAACAGAGAGCTCCACTTTGGAGATGTTTGTGGGATAAAATAGGAAACTAAGAACTCCAAAATTCAAGTGTTATTTTGAAAAATGTTCAATGATGCAAAGCTGTGAAAAACTTTTCAAAGTTTGAAGCAACTGTTTCTGATGCTGGCTTTATCAGACAAGTACCCAGAAACATCTTCAACGCTAATCTGTGGATACAAGGGTCAACCCTGCAATGATTTTGAGTAACTTATCTTTCTGATTGACTTGGTTAGGTCTCATGAAAAGTTTATATCCCTGTTTTGCAGACACATTCTATGTTTGGGAATTCTATACAGTTCTAACCATCTACAGGTAAAATGTACTTACTTCATTTCCACATGGTCATCACATCACAGAGTCCCCTCTCTGTAAGGGGGTGAGGAAAGCTGATTCGCCCAGGGATTTGGGTTTCTAGGTCTTTCAGAATCAGAAGATTTTACTATACCGTTTAGACAATAAAATCCAAAATGTATTCGTAAACCCAACACATCTCCTAAGCCTGGATACCATGGAAATATTTGTGATGCATGAAAATTTAACGCTACTAAAGGAAAGCTGTTATCTTCCCAGTTTTGGTCCTCAAACTTCACTAGATACCAACACAAGATCCATGTCAGACAATCTTGTATTACACATCTGGACTGAAAAACAATCCACTCCAGGCAAAAAACACAATCACTGAAAGCTAGAACGTATCCTAGTTCATGTTGACTAGGAAACATTGCCTGGCCTTGGGTGACAGAGAAGGACTTGTTCCCAACAGAAAATTGCCTACTTACCTTCTGAGTGAGGACTGCGCACACTCATTGCAGAGAGAATAACTTACCTTTCCTTTTCTCTGTGTTCAGTCTCCTCTGGATTGTTTTCTACCCACAGTGGAATATATATGCAAAAAGGAATAAATTGATGACGATCAAGAAGCATTATATCACCACATAGGAAAAAGCAGCTTTCCTAGTGAGTGAGTCCGTTGCCAATAAAATAGGAGCAATTGAAAAAAACAAATAGCAAAATTTCCCAAATGCTCTGGGTGTGTCCATAACTGCCTATCTCAGGGTAGAACAGTATTTCCAAACCGTAAGTAAGAGAGTAGGATTTTCATGAACATCAGCATACGTGGCAAGAACCATCGGATGCCAAACCTTTCCGTGACTCTGTATCACCTGCATGACATTTAGACACCTGTGCTTATATTCATATCAGTGGGACTAGCATAGCTCTCTCTACATTTCTTAGATTACACAGTTCTCTCCTTTGTGAATATGACAATGAGAGAGCACATGAGGCAGAAAAAAAAACCTACCAAGAAAAATGAAAAAGAGACCTGCAGGAGACAACTGCATACACGTTGAGGAATAAGGAATCAGGGATAAACCAACAGATATGGGAGATACGGCATTGTAGTCGACAGTTGCTGCTCTATGGGCACACTGAAAAATGAACGCTATTTTTCCCAGATAACATCATGCCTTTTTAAATCTAAAACCAAGAGTTGAGTAAATTTTAATTACAAAGGAAGCTTAAAATATAAGGGCCTCATTTAGAAAATCTGAAGCTCAATAGGACCAAGTCAGGAGACTTTAAATGCTCTTTGCAACAAGTATTCAGGAAGTTCACAAGCATCTGTTTGCCTTCAAAATAGCTGAGTTAGGAAAATAATGTGAAAATGAAGTGGAGAAGCAAGTTATATAGACAACAACAGCAACCAAGTATCTGCACCATTACCTCCGTGAGAACAACCTCCCCACACAACTGAATCAACAAATGCACTTTATGAACTACACATAAAAGCCACATGGCTCTCTTCTAATAGGAACCAAATAGACACAGTTATCCACATAAAATACAGCTCAAATAGAAATATGGAAATAAACAGAATGACTGTGTATACACAAATCTAACAGAGAGCTAAAACATTTAATCAGAGGAAATTGATGCAATAAACTTGAAATACCTTCCCCCACTCAAGTTCTCCATCATTTGGAAAGCCTAAGGAATTCTCTAGACTCAGACTCTCTGAGAAAACAGTTTAATTCCATAAATACATTTTAATTTATATACAGTGAAAATTGAGTCCTAAAATGATTATCTATGTAATCTGACTAATGCAGAACCAAACCTCTTACCAAAAAAATATGTTTTGTCTGAATCATTTACTTTTTGCTCATTGGTATCTCAGTCACAGCTATTGCAATCCAAAGAAAAACACTGAGGTTAAGCAAATGGGAGACTATCTAATATAGTTGAGCAAAAAAAACTATTTCTTTGCACAAATCCTTTGTTTCCCAAGCTTCTGGAAGAGACAGTTACCAATCAATGGTTCAGAAGACATATGCTTTTCTGTTTTGTCCCTTATGGCTTCAACAAGCTCTCAGACCTTTTGAAAAAAAATTACAGTGTGGAAAGATTATACTCACGATCATTGCACTGGTTGCCAGAGTAAGAAGTCATGGAACAGTCACAAGTGAAGCCTTCCCACTGCTGCATGCAGACCCCTTGGTTGGCACAGGAATCTTCCTGGCAGGTTGTACTGGGTCCTAACAACAACACATGAGAAGAAGGAAATGGAAGAAAAAGGAGACAGAGAGAGAAGAAATGGTAAAAATTTGGGAAATTCCAACAAATCACCTGAATTTTTTCATTTTCATGCCCCCAAATATTCAAAGACGAAAATCACCAAAAAATGTCAACTTAATCACATGCAACAAGAACTCAGTACAGACAAAAGACAGAAATACACACTGGGCCACAGACTGTCAAGGTGTACAAAGAGGAGGGAGAGGGCTGAACACACTGTTCTCCTTGAGGCCAGCTTCACCAAAGAGCCTCATCATTACCATTTCACTACAAACATGTGGCATCTGAAGCATAGTCTTTCTTCACATAGAAGACTAAGACATTTCAAACAAAACACACACATTTAATTCTCATGTGTTAAGGCACAAAAGTTCTAGCCTGAAACTGAACGTCAATGATGGTGAGTGATGAGGAGGAAGAGGGTGAGGAAGAAAAGTGACTAAAATGCACTGATATCTACCATAATTACTGCCAGATGGTAAGCAATTTCTGTTTCTAAGCTTGCTGGTGACTCCAAGAGGTGATTATGATTACCTGAATCTCACAAAGTTGAAAAAACACCCTGAGATTACAGAAATCAAATAACTCACCCAAAGTCACAAATTTGGTCATTTAAACGTGATTTTAATTAACCTGGAAACTAACTTGGAACCTCATGTTCTTAACCACACCAGTGGTTCCCAAAGTGTCATCCTCAGGCTAACTTCACCTGGGAACTGATTCGAAATGGGAATCTTTGGGTTCCATTCCAGTTCTGTCCAAGTAGAAACTCTGGAAGGAGAAGGGAAGTCAGTCTTCACAAGCTTCCCGGAAATTCTGAGTCAACTAAAATTTGAGAACCACTGCATTACACTATCCCACCACCACAGCTATTTTCAAGATGTGTTTAAGTAGAACGCTCACACAGTAGAGGACGCAAAACAGAATTGTTTGAGATGAAAATATGAGATCATTTTCTTGTTTATTTTTTTTCAGAAGTCAAGTGGACTGAAGTCAAGTGGACACTCCCACCCTAACCTTGTCTCTGCTCATTGCCTGCCATGATGAGTACCCACGCTGTGCATGGCAGGCATCTGCAAACCAAGGCACTGCTGCCTTCTCCCATTCCCCGCACCTAAGATGTAGAAAGGCCCAATGCTGTATACTCTGGCAGGCCAGTTCCCTCTTGCACTCACCCTGCCATGTGGAAGTGGTCCCAGCTGTCTAATGCCAGGGAAAAGTTGGTTGGATTCTCTCCTTTGATTAATAAAATCATTTGCCTAAACCAGAAGCCTCTCTCTCTCTCTCTCTTACTTGCCCCTAAATCAAACAATATACAGTTTACAAATAAGTGGATTGATTTCAGAGGCATTCTTAAAATCTTTTACTAATAATGGGTGATCCAAAAACATGCAGCAATCTCCCTCTTACAGGTTGCCACTCAAACCTCTTTTTAGGTCAACCCGATGTCTCTCTTCCACTCAACTGCTTTTTTAAGCTCCTATTTTCAGCCTAACCTTGGAATTAAAGATGAGCCTCTATCTATGGAATTATCTGTACTATCAGGAAATATCTTAATATTCAGGGTAAATCTATTTCCCAGAGACCCTCAAGTACAACAGGCGAGCCTTTTAACTCATCCAATGTATTAGGAACTAATGTACAAAAATACTTGTCAGAGTGAAAAAAAAAAGATTCCAATAACTGTATATCTCACAGCTTCTAAGGTAAGCCTCACACTGGCACAGAATACTGAAATGTAAGCACACGGGGGTCCTGAAGATGCATACTCAAAAGAGATACCTGACCACAAAGGGTTCAACTTCAGGGTGGCAAGACATTTTGTGTTTATCAGTGAACGAACGGAGCAATACAGGCCATCACTCTAAGACAAAGCTATTAGAAGATGACATAAGAAAGTTCAGGACAATTACTAACACCGGGTGAATGGCACTGCCGCTGTGTTGCTGCAGTTCCTGCTGGCCATGTGGTTCCCCATGTCGAGATGAAAGGAGCTACATGGTCATGTTCTCAGTGGGTCTTAAACTTCAGCATTGTGTGGTACAAGTTTCATTAACAATGGCAAATCAGGACAGCTTCTTTCAAAGGATAAAAGCTTCTGAGAAGTCCACGGGGCTCCCTGGCCAAACAGCTCTCCCCAGACAATGCACTGGTAATTCAATTGTGCTCAAGAATCAGAAACACATGGAAAGCTTTCCCTTGAAAGGCAGCAGAATAGGGGAAACTTGAGGCGAACACAGTAATTCTTTGCATGTTGATTGAATTTGAAGACAAAGGTTTTTTTCATTCTTCTCCCCTCCCCTTGAACTGCCAAATATTAACCATTATCTGAAGCCCAGCCAAATGCCTCCCACAAAGGAAACATTCCCTGGTAATTTCAAAAATGGATTCTCCCCCTTCTTGGTGACCACAGCACTTATTATCTGCATCATTAATTTTCATCTATGCTAATATTCACTTTAGTACTTCATTGCCCTCTGCACTGTCCTCCGCTTCTATAATCGTCTAATTGTTTCATGTTTCATTGTTTCACAATTTTCACCCAAGGATTCAACACTTCTTGCTGTTGGAAATCATGAAACATGCTTTAGGTAGGTGCTCATCGTACAACGTACCCTGTGCAGATGGAGAGAAACATTTCCGTAAATACTGAGATGATCTGAATTACACCTCCCCACCCCCCTCCCCCCCCCCCCCCGGTTTGGCTATGTGTCACTCTTCCAAACTGGAGTGTGGGCCATTGTGCTGCAGTCTCCCATCTGATAAAGGCTGTTCAGGATCCCAATATGGAGAGAGTTATATGGGATGTTTACACTCCACTGATGGTGTTTCCTATTCATGAAGTCTTTTACTAGAAAATTGACTGCATTGTAACTATCCAAATACGTGTTTATAAGGACCAGCAGAAACTTCAATGATTTCTCAGGGATCTAGAAATAAATGTGTTACCTCCCTCTCCAACCTCATTTTCTTCTACCTGACCTCAGCTCGCAGGGCTACACCCACCCCTCCTATGACTCAGTTCTTCTCTAATAAAACCATGCGCACACTGTTGCCCGCAACAGCAGTGACTGCACCACCTGGGAGCTTATATAAAAAGATCATTGTCAGGTCCCACTCTGGCTACTGGTCAGGAAAGGTAGCAGAGGGTTCAAGAATGCATGTTGTAACAAGCCCCTACAGGTGATTCTGACACTTGTTTCCATTTCAGAACCATGTATCTCACTGTCCAAGCATATTTTCATCTTCAAGCTTCTCTGCCCTTGCTAGATCCACAGCCCAAATTATCCCTCCTTCAGATTTTAAAGTGACAGGTCTAGGAATCATAAGGGTCTCAGGAAATCTCTAGGCAAAGAGAAAGTACTCTGTTTCTGCATTTGCTATGGAATCAACACTCACTAAAGCAGTTAGATATCCTTTTCGGGAAAGATGGCCAATGCCTTCACAGAGAATGATACAAGGCAGCAAAAGTCTAAGCGCCAAGACTAAGCAAGCTGTCAATGATGTTAGCGCTTTAATTTCCAATTCCTAACCCTGTATGCTTTGCAAATATCCTCCCCATCCCCAGGCATGGGCTGCCTATTCAGTTTATTAATGATTTTGTTTACTTTTCTGAAGCTTTTTAGTTTGATGCTATCTCATTGCTTTATTTTTGCTTTGGTTGCCAGTACTTTGGGGCTCTGTTTCCAGCCCAGTGAGAAAGATCACACTGTTTTCTTATTTTCAAAAGGGAACTCTAAAACGGTTGCTACAAAACTCCCATCGCTCTTTTTAAACTTTGTATTGTTTCTTTTCTCTTTAAAAACTGTCCTATACTGTCATTTCATGCCCGTCGCTGTTCAAATCCACCTTGACAGCACATTCAAACTGATTTAGTCAATTCTAGTTCAAGTTCCATAAAACCAATAGTGTGTGTGTGTGTGTGTGCGCACACATTGTTGAAATAAAGGTGCTTCTTAATGCACAGGACATCAGTATCAGAATGCTCTTTTACCACCCAGGTGAATGTTAACTAATCCTGTGAGTCAAACATCCCAATTAAAAAATGTACAAAAGCTGATGTTTAGCCTAGATGTTTAGAGATGCCTAAATCCCACACTGAAGCACCTGACTTTGTCTCCAGCTACAGTCCCTGATGCCATCTTTCTGCTCATGCAGATCCTGGGAAGCAGTGGTGATGGCTGAAGTAAACGGATCCCTGTCACTCATAGGAAAACCTGGACTGAATTTCTGGTCTCCCGCCAAGATCCAGCACAAACTTGGCAGTGGCAAGTATTTGCAAAGTGAATCAGCACCTAGAAGTGCTTGCTCTCTGCACCACTCCTCACCTCTAAGATAAAAACACTGAATAAAATGTAAGCAAATCTGCTAAAGCAGCACCAACTGGCTCTGGGTAAATAAGCATAGGATGGAAGAGTAGGAAGCATACAGGGGAAGCAAAGTGGGCTACACATTTGAAGGCCACATTAAGTCACATTCCCCTCTAGGTCAGAGAGCCAAGGCCGGCAGCCCAGTGATGGCACCAAGTGGGGCCGATTAACCAGTATTCACCAATTTCAATACAAGGAACAAGATGTCATCAAAGGCATCTATGCTGTAAATGCAGCCTGTGCTTGACATCATCACAGTGGAACTCTGTGCCCACCCCAGGGCTTGCTTGCTCCATACAAAGTCCAGCTGTCACAGGAAGGAGTCCTGGGAGTGTTGCAAGGAGCTATCTAAAGCTCTTTCATCTTCTACCAATTTCCAAGCCTGTTACGTGCATAAATATTTCCCATTTATATTTTTTTAAGACAGATGTATTTGAAAGGCAGAGTGTGAGAAAGAAATCTTCCATCAACTTCTTTACTCCAAATGGCTGCAGCAGACAAGAGCCTGGCACTCCAGATGCAGTCTCCCACGTGGACGGCAGGGTACCAAGTAGCTGGAACCAATCATCATTTTCTGATTCCCCAGGCTTATTAGCAGGAAGTTTGGTAGAAAGTGTAGAAGCTGGGACTTGAACCAGTACCCATAAGGAGTTCCAGCAGCACATGCAGTGTCTTAATCCACTGTGCTACAACACAGGTGGTGAGCTCTTTATCCACCTCTTCTGTGTGTTTCGCTCCAAGGCAGAAAATGCAAACAGTAATTGGGTATGAACAAGAAGAAATAGGGGAAGGTAAGTGTGTGTGTGTGTGTGTGTGTGTGACTCTTAAGTTTATTGAAACCTTAATACGAACATTTTAAAATGTAAGTTAAGAGTGACTCTTGGGGTTGGCATTGTGGTAGGGTGGGTAAGCAAAGCAGGCATCCTGTATGGATGCTGGTTCATGTCCCAACTGTCCCAGTGCAGCCCCCTGCTACTGACCTGGGCAAAACAGAAAATGGCTCAACTGCAGCTCAGCGGGAGAGCCACATGAAGGTCCTGATTCCCGGCTTTGATCCAGTCCGACGCTCCCCACTCTGTCTGGACAGTGAAGCCGAGAATGAGAGCTCGATCTCTCTAACTCTGACTTCCAATAAATATATATTTTTTAAAAATGAGGGACACTTGCTGGCTTTCTGACTCAGAGTTGGGAGGCTTCAGAAATGGTGGAACCATTAATTATGTGTGTCAGTTGGGGAGAAGAGATGCCCTCATAGCTTATCATTGTATAAACTAGTAATAACAACGCAGCTAGGTATGACAGTGAAAAGATGTCTGAAAGTAACAAGCAGCATTTGCCTTAGTTAAGTGAACCAGAAGGCCCTCTCTGCGGTGGGAGGGCGCTCGCACTCTGTCAGGATTTTGTATGAGTAGGAGCTAGTTCTCTCCCTCACTCAGGGCAGTGTCCATCTTCTGCCGTCAGACACTGAGTACTGTAACTCCAGGTTTTGCGTCTTACGGGCTCCAGTCAGGATGTAGAGCATCACAACTTCTGCTAGCTCATCTCCATCCTGAGCCACTGAGATTTGACTCAAGTTCACTGCCAGTTTTCTTGGTTTTCCAGCCTGTAGATGGCTAACCACGAGATTATTCAGTCTCTGTCACCATAGCAGCCAACTTGCATAATAAATTTCCTCTTCTAGCAATCAATCTATCTAAAAAATGATTTGTCAATCACTTAGCTATGTTTCTTCACAAAATTTTAGTTAATACCGAAAATAATCTGGATAATATAGACTACTAACTTAAATTGGGGCTTTAGTTTCTTTATAAAACACTTTCCTATTTGTTAAGATCTTTGTAAATCTACAGTGTCAGATCTTCCTGACTTTTCTGAAGTCAGTAACTTGCAGATAATAAAATATCTGCACCTTTTTTATTGGCAGAAACTCAATTCACTTCTACTTATTTCCTTCGTTTTACTTGAGAGGCATAGAGAAGGAGATACAGAAGATGCTCCCTTCCCAAGTGCCTGCAGCAACTGAGGCTATGCCAGAGGGTAAACCTGGAAGCTCAATCTCCTTGTGAGGCAGACACCCAGCTGCCCGAGTCATCACAGCCACCTACAGGGATGGGCAGTCACAGGCCGTTGCAACAGGGAAGAAAACAAGGACTTCAACCCGGGAAACTCAGTCAGCATCTGCACCAGCAGGTCAAAGACTGGACCCAAGGGAAGATAATAATGATTCCTTCCATCGATCAAGCATCTTTGGGCCCATTTTGCACAGTGAATCCAGAGAAAAGGCTCCTCACTTACAGAATAATAACAGGGGCATTTCTCTTGCCTCTGTGTTAACATATCCTACTTTCCTCCTTAGGATGTTGTGGACTTCTAGCTCCTATTCTCATTTATTCTTCATCTTAGTGTCAGAGTTATCTTGGTAAAAGGAAAATTGGACCCAGATCTCTGTCTTCTTACTGGCATGCTTAGGATAAAGTCCAAACCTTACAAGAAAGGCTGCTACCACCTGCCTGCATCTTACCACTCCAGCTTCACTTCCCATCAGATCTTTACTTACACATGATTCCAGGAAAATCTGGCCTCCTGTGGGTCTCTGCCCTATCTCTTAGATACGTGTCCATGATTCTACCACATATATTCCCAAGTACTGATGGCCACTGGTACCCCACACCATACAACCACAATCCCTGCACATGTAAAAATCTGACTGGTCTCCCACTGGTTTGTATGAAGTTGGAGGTGGCACCGCATCTGTATCCTTAACATTTATATAGATGACAGAGACACAGGAACAGCTGTAACTCAGTTCCTGCTAAATGAAACTGAAGAAGTTAAACATAGTGAAGCAGCACCCATCAACACACTGATTAGAAGACTCAAGTTGCTGGCTCATGCAAACTCGTCAGGACACTTCCTGTACCTCATTGCCACATCATTACTTGAACACTGTTGCCTCTACTCTTCAGACTACATGATTTTTTTAATGTGTTTTTCCTGCCATTCACACTTCACAACAATTGGAAAAGGTATGCTCATTCTATTTGTACTCACTTCATGGTAACTAGTCCTACTTGCCCACAGGGTGTAACTAAAAAAGCTAGATCATGAATAATGCTTCATATTCCAATGTCAGGGAACTAACAGGTAAGAGATGTTTGCAACCTCAAGCTCACATGCCTTAAAAAAATAGAGATAAAAAGGACCCACATTAATCACAAAGGATAGCAGCTCTTGCAAGCCACTTAAAACACATTTTTTTGCACAGTTTAGAATGGTTATATTCAATAATGGAAAGCCCAGGTTCAGTCTCAGCTCCAATCCCAATCCTACTTCCAGATAATGCAGATTCTAGAAAGCAGAGGACTGTGGCCTAAACAGCTGGGTTCCATATGATAGACTTGAATATTTTCAAGGCTTCCAGCTTTGTTCTGGCCCCGGGAAGAGAAATAACAGATGAGAGATCTGTCTTCCTCATTATATCAGAGCCTCTCTCTCTCTCAGTCTCTCTCTCACTGCCTTGCAAATAAAAAAAATCATTCAAACAGAGGTATCATTTCCATTTTTTCTTTGGATGGGAACTTTAAATTAGTTTTCCCAACATGAAGTCCCTATATGACAGGCTGTATGCTATTTTCTCAGAACACAAATCCAAATTGTTTCCCCCTTGAAGAAGAATAAAACTAACAAAGAGATGCTGTTATCTTGTTTACAAAGACAACAAGTTTGGTCCTAAACAGCCTTGAACTGTCTCACCTTGTAAAGCATATTCTATCCCTTCTTCCTTGCCTACATTGAGGGTAACTGGTAAATTACATCTTTGAGAACTGAACAATAATTATGACAAGACAACAGTGCCAGTGGCTGGGTTTTTTTGTGCAGCAGTTTAAGCCACCATTTTCAAAGATAGCATTACACAGCAGAGTCAGTTCAAGTCCCAGTGACTCTGTTTGGCAATCCAGTTTTCCAAAAACGTTCCTGGGAATGTGGCAGAGGATGGCCCAAGTATTTGGACCCTTTGGCCAATGTGGTGGATCAGGATGGACTCCCTGCTCCCTGGACTAAGCCTGGCTCAGACTTGGTTGGGTTTGTGAGCATTTGGGGAGTGAATCATAACACTGAAGGTCGGTTGGTCTCTCTCTCTCTCCCTCCCTCCCTCCCTCCCTCCCTACTTCTTCCTCCTTCTCTCTTCCTCACTCTGTCACTTCATTGCTCCAATGAACACATAATCAAACCTTTAAAGCAGAGGAAACGATAATACCAAAAGACCCTACAGACTTTGAAACTGAGAGTAACTGCATTGCTTCTTAGACTTCAACCCATTCTATGTTCTTTCCTTTTCATTAATTTTAATATGTATCAGAAAATATGCTTATTTGCTAAGAGGCTATTAGAAAAAAAAGGAATTACAGTAGAATGGCACAACTGAAGCCTTATTAGTTGATATCCTCCTGGGAGACAGACAATTCTACAGTTGCCTATATGGCATATAACAAGAAAGTCATAGTGCAATAAAATGGTCTTCTAAATTAAAAGCTCTTTTAAAGTTACCTTAACCAGTTCCTATGAGTTTTGCTAATTTTGAGCTCTGTAGAAACCACTTGAGATGCAGCCCTTTGGCATGACAAATACGCAGACACCCAAAAGACCTGATCCTCCCTTGCTATTCTGAATCAAAGCAGCCTGTTCTGACGGGACCGGTGGGCCATTAGTGATTTGGGAAGGCACCTCTTTGAATGTTAGAAATAGTAGTTTCTATCAAAAATATTCACTGCCATCTCACACGCAGGTACTTTATAGGGTATTTACGATAAAGATGACAGACCCTTTTCTTCCCCAGAGGTATTTCTTTTCTTTACATCACAAAACAGGAAATTAAAGTATTTAACCAAAATTCCCAGCAGGAGATGTAAATCTTCGAAACACTTGAATGACATCCGTATCTCCCAAATGCCTAAAAATATTTCTTTAACATGAGTTAAGGGAGAACAGCATTCTCCTTCCTGAGACACAAGCACTGCTCTACCAGACGACCTACCTGACCCAGAAAACAGTAAACTAAGAGCCCAAGAGGTCCCCTTTCCTGTTTTCTTCAAAACCCTGCCTTCTGTCTACAGTGAATAAACTAACAGGAAACAACCTCTCCCACAGCAACTACTTGAAGAAGTGTTGCTCATTTCCCAAAGAGATGAATGTATGTGTGGGTTGTTACAGTTTAGAATGCTGTCAGACTTCTTTGCTCTCCATCCCCAAGATGGAACCATGTCCTGATCCCCATGAGATCTCCTCTTCATATTTTCATGCACTGATGGGAGCTGTCCATCATCCCTTCAGAAGAACACAGGGTTCAGCCCCCTCCCCAGAACTGCAGCTGTCCAAGAGGTGTCACAGCTTGAAGACCTCCAAAGAAAAGACACCAGAGGTTACACCAAGGGCATTTCTCAGTCCAAAGTGGTAAAG
Source organism: Ochotona princeps (assembly GCF_030435755.1). Lineage (NCBI taxonomy): Eukaryota > Metazoa > Chordata > Mammalia > Lagomorpha > Ochotonidae > Ochotona > Ochotona princeps. The sequence continues at coordinate 15,440,274 of NC_080857.1, forward strand.
GGAACAAGAGCCTTCTCTACCTTGCAGGTCAGCTTTGGTCAACGCAACTTTGTTAGCAAAAGAACAGAGAAAGCGGAAACAATAACCAGAGGTTAGTCAGAGGTACAGTCAACCAGGATAACATCACAGAAAAGACAATGCAGTCTGCATAACCAACATCACTCAGACAGACAATTGAAAAACGCTCCACAGGTGCACCAGAGGACAGCACAGACAGCGAGACGTGCAGACTAGGAGTGGAGCAAGCCTCTTTGGAGCCATGGCAGCAGAGCAGAGGCAGGGGATGGTGGACTTGACCAAGCAGAAGCAACGAGCAACAAGACCTTGCCACATCCACACAGCCAAGGTACATGATCCAGAGACAAGGGCAGCGGCGTGGCCATACTAACAGACACATGAGCACAATCAGAGCCCACAAAAACCATTCTGAACTGGCAAGAGTCGCTTGGGAGCAACTCTTACACCGTCCTGCATATGCCTTGAGGAACCTACTTCTTGTGTGCAGGTACAAAATCATTTGGGGACACAAAAGGGCTCAGGGTGTTAACTTTGTTAGAATATAGCAAAAGCCAAATGTTTTGAGTGAGAACAAATCACTGTCTTTTCCTTAATTGATGCATGCCAGTCTAAATGAAACAGGTGTGATAGCCTCAGATGTTTATTATGTGCAGTTGTACAATGGCATTTCTATCCCATAAGTCCTTGCATCTGCCACAACACTGATCTCAAGACAGGAAGAAATATCTATCAGCCACACAGCAAATCAGGCATTACTTAAAGAAATCCTACCCAATACTGAGAAGTCACAAGGCACAGCTAGCTCTGCACTAGGAAGTGTTCAGAAATGACACTTCATCTGCACATTGTATGTTCTTTGTATAATAGGAACATAAAATAAAAATGTATTTCAAAATCTTGAGACCCAAAGTGTGGTAAATTTATGTTTAAAAATTAATTTTGGATTTTCTGCTTTTTATTTGCTGCCCCATTAGGGAAAGCAATTCATTTACTACTTAGGAATCTTCAGGTGTCACTGTCAGTGACTGAGGTAAGACACACTTGAGCTATGGATCCTAAATATGTGAGAATACAACTATCACCATTTAGAATAGCTCAACTCTTGGTCCTTAGCAATCAAACCTCATTTCATACCTGCTTATTATTCCACACCTAGAAATGACGAATCAAAGAACGTGTTTTACTTCCTCTGAGATTCCCAGAGGCCTTTGTGAAAACAATATATTATTTACAAGAGATTCTGGGTTGGAATGACAACTTGTACAGACTCGCCAAGATTGTGCACCCTTCACCTTAACTTTCCTCCCTGCCACTTCCATGGTTCTATTCCCACAGAATCCTAACAAGCTCCTGGGATCTTTCACAACGGCTGATTCACAACAGAGCAAACTTCAAATGACAGTAATTTATGTCTTTTTTTTTTGGCCAGTTCTCCTGGCCAGTTAGGCTAATTACCCAACTCACTTGTATACACTCAGTAAGGACCTACTTTGCTCAGCACTCATCCTCTACTTCATCCCACCCAGGGGGCGGTCATAATGCTGGAAGGGGAGCCATCATAATTATCTCCATGGCAATAGAGTGCAGTGTTATTAGCTCATGGGATTTGCCAGAGATTTATGTGGTAGAGCCATCAAATCATAATATCCGGCTTTGAACAATTACCCACACCAGAAGGAGGTCAGAACCCACCGTAATGCGTGTTGTGAGTCATGAGAAACTGCACAGAGAGCTGCAGTATGGATAAGAACATTTCCCTCAGTGTGATGGGTCATTTCCTCTTGCTAATGCTCTTGCTGCTTAACGCTCTCCGAAGTGGGTACTTTCCCCCTTTGCAGAGTACACTGTTGTCCATTCTTAAAAAGTTAGCTATAGCTCCATTCGACCCGATGCATGACCTGCTTCCCATATACACATATTCCCATATACTGATGTTTATCTTAAGAAGTTGTGCTTTCAAAACAGGAACCCTAGCCACATGCATCTATTGAGCATGCCAATGTGTAGTACACACTGAGATGCAGTGTAAGTATAAAATGTGTACATTTTGACGGCTAAGTGCAAAAATGCAGATTATCTCTAATTTTATAATGACATGCTAAAATATAGGTTGGTTATATCAGGTTACATTAAATAAGTTATAGAAATATTTATACCTTTTTAAATGGACCTGCTAGGAGATTTAAAATTACATACTTGCCTTACATTGTATTTCATTTGGCAGCATTTCTATAGCATTAAAAGGCTCATCTCCATTAGTTTCTCAGTCTGAAGAGCCAATAGTATCATAAAAGCAGCATTTGAGCAGGACCTCATACTTCCTAATACCTGCATTAAAGTTGTGATTTGGATTGATATGAATGATTGTTACACAATAACTGGGATTTTTCTCATTCCACAGTCTTCTAAGACATTCACTGAGCTACATAAACTTCACAATTGAACTCCAATGCGGCACCCATCCCTGGCTTGATGTTTAACATCTGAGAGGACCACGAACTCGCCAATGAGTCAGTAATTTTTGAAATGAGTGTAACTGTGCACTTGTAGGAGGACAGAGTCTACTTTAAGTACTTGTGCCCACCCTCTATACTGCACCCTACACACACACACACACACACACACCCCAACACCACACATGACGCACGTGCCCAACAGAATTCAAGAGCTGTTTTCTAGCTGGAGGAACATGGACTCATGAGCCTTGGGAGTGTAACACAAACTGACATAGCAAAGAGTAAGGCCTTCCATAACGACAAGTGAGCTTGAAAAGCTGGGATCTTTTCTAAAAATATGCTTTAAGATGGTGAATGCATCCAGATGAAAGGTGGTTAAGTTGAACACAGGAGATAAATGAACAGGTTTGATGTGGTAATTAACAGAGAATCTAGAAAACACAACACAGTGCATAAACAAAAGACCATGGGCCCAACCAGAGGAAGGAGCATGTAGATCTCGGTGACAGGTTAGGCAACCTTTCTGCGTTTCATTTTAGGTAAAATCACCTTTTCAGCAAACTCAAGGCCCGGAGATTAATGTGTAGACTGCTGCCCTCTGCTGGTCAGAAATAGATTGTTTTTTTGTTTTGTTTTGTTTTGTTTTTTAAATCCTAAAGATCTGATTAAGGAGCACTAGTAAAATTCAGGCAATACCAAGAGACAGAGATTGTCGACAGAAATAGCCTGAGCGTGGTTTGTTGTGCTGCATGGTGAACATGCAAATGTTATGAAATATTTCACATGGGATAATATCAATGGACAACAGTCTTCCATTTATTGAGAACTTACAGTGTACCAGGCATTTTTTGGTATATGTTTCATTTACTTATTTTATCATCCAAGATGAAGTTTTATCATCTTACTTTTCAAATGAGAAACATGTATCTGAGAGCGGTTCAGTAACTTGTCAAACCAAATGCCACACCGCAGACAAGAGCAAATAGTTGGATCTAAATGTGTATTTTTCCAATCATGAAACCCACGATTTCCTATGACATTCACACAGAAATTAACAATGCCTGAAAGCATGTGAGTTCTCAATAAACGTCACTTCCTTCCCATCCTCACACATTCTGATATCATTTTCCCATAAGTTGTAATTTTTACATTACAGAATGCTGTTCTTCTGCATCACGATAAATCACTTATGAACATGTCTGGTTTTGTCCTCATCATGCATTAACACATCAGAAGTGCCTCTAGTGCTCTTTCAGCCATTCTGCGAGTGAAGACAAAGACTGCAACAAGGCTGATGTCAACACCAAGGAAGTTTCCCTTCTGGTCAGTATGTGACACCAGGGAAACATGAACCAACATGCATTCCTGCAGCCTGTGGCACACGTCTTGACATACCACACCAGCGACAGGAGGACAGCAGTGGTGATGTAATGACAGACGGAAAATGGGAGATGGAGAGATGATGGTAAACTGAGGAAGGAGGCCCCGGCAGAGGCGGCAAAGAGGCTTAGTGCTGGCGACAAGACTACAGCTTAGAAGGAGACGTGGCTGTACCTTCACAGCCTCGCTCGATCTGTCCGCTCCGATGCAGGGCATCATTGATGAGGTCTGGCAGGCGCCCATTCAAGTCCACGGAAGCCAGACAGCCTTGAAAACCATCCCGCGAGGCCACAAGCTTTGGCAGGTTGCCGTACATGCCTTGAGCCAGACCCGCCATGTACAGGTCACCTGAAAAGAACAGTTCACAGCGAAAGAGAGTGAGTCAACCAAAAGGTGACCACATCAACTACAATCAGTTTGTTTCACACGGTTCTTCAAATGATGAGAATATAGAAGGACAGGATGGAGGGAGCAGCAAGTCCACAGCGAACAGTTAACAGAATTTCTAAGTTGTAAGAAAAAAAAGAAAGAAACCACATGCTTATGACATTTACTTTATGCACATCATCTCACAAATTGTAAAACTGTCAATTCTATGTAGTAGGCCCTGTCGATGCTTTATGATAAAGACGCACAGATTCTTCCAGAACATGACTCATTAAGGGTTTCTGATTTACTTGTTCCCAGTGAGACACTATGCTAAACATTTTACACATGCCATTGAAACTGCTAAAAATCCAGGCAGGGAGCAGCAATTACTAGCCTCAAATTTTTTTTTTTTTAAAGATTTATTCATTTTATTACAACCAGATATATACAGAGGAGAGACAGAGAGGAAGATCTTCCGTCCGATGATTCACTCCCCAAGTGAGCCGCAACGGGCCGATGCGCGCCGATCCGAAGCCGGGAACCTGGAACCTCTTCCGGGTCTCCCACACGGGTGCAGTGTCCCAATGCATTGGGCCGTCCTCAACTGCTTTCCCAGGCCACAAGCAGGGAGCTGGATGGGAAGTGGAGCTGCCGGGATTAGAACCGGCGCCCATATGGGATCCCGGGGCTTTCAAGGCGAGGACTTTAGCCGCTAGGCCACGCCGCCGGGCCCTCAAATTTTTTTTTCAGAAAAAAATATATATAAGCTAAAGGGCTCTGCGAGTATCACCCAGACAGTGAATGATTCCGTTAAAATTCTAAAACCAATAGACCTTTCTCTTTATATGGCATTTTCCTCATTTGGACAGTTACCACCTGATCATTTAGTCCCCCCAGCAGGACACTTCTTAGGTTATCAGAGAAAGTGAGCCATTCCTTGAGGATTCCCTAAGTATCAACTGAATTCATTGCATTATGGTGCAATTCAATATTCTTTAAAGGGATATGCAAGATGTCTAAAAAATTTACGAACCCCTCAGCCTGTAATTAGCCTTTAAAGTAACCAGTCTACTTTAAAAATGCCTTAAGGAGGATATTTTTTTATAAGGTGTACCTTTCAAATCCAGGTTCTTGGCACCATTGATAACCTGGGTGACCACTTTGGTGTCCACCTTTAGGCTGTGGGTGTTACTGTTGTCCCGGGTGATGACGACATTGTGCCACTGGTTATCATTCAGAGGACGGTCACTATTGCCTTTAATCACATTGGGGCCATTTCCAAGGTCAAACACATAGTGTATGTACCTGTGAGAGACAATCATCCGATAGTATGAGACCCTAGAAGAAGTCACATAACAATGTGTACATACACATTGCATGTGTATGTAACTGGCATAAGGTGCTGCAAACCCTCCATGCTACACTAGTATAATGTGAGAAACACTACATGTCGAGTCATGGTTACCAGACGGGTCAGATGCTATTGTATCTTACCACATTTCCATTCTATCCACTAGTGCATAGAAATACGACACGGGGTCAAGAAGGAACAGCTGCAACATTACGAAACACTGGGGAGCAGCATTTACATTCACAATCACAGATCCAGTCTTGTTTTCCTTCTCTTTCAACAGGCATTGTGTTTTCCAATAAAGGGTGGTGAAAATGTTCTAGAAGATGTTATGGATTTGCATATGTGAACTAATAACAGTGTTGAAGTTATCTATGAGGAATTGCTAAGTTTGTATTCTGTGTTTACATTGCTCAAGAGATAGATGCAATACAGCCCACAGCCTTCTGAAAATAATTTTTTAGAAAGTGTCTTTGTTCTACAGTCCCTTCCAAGGAACTGTATTTCATAGTGAAAGGCCTGACAACATGGACCTGAAGGAATATTCTTAACAGAATGTGCAAATCTTTTTTTTTTCCTTTTCAACATTTATCATTTTCTGTATCATTTTAATCAATGGCAGAGATCAAAAATTGAGGATCAGGAATAGAATTGACAGGCTTTTTGGGTCATGTTTATATTACATAAAGCTTATACAAAGATAGTCAATGCCAGTGATGTCTCTCCACCTACTTACCCCTTGACCAGCTCAACTGCAATGAAGTCATTTCCATCTCCGCTATTGAAAAGAATGAAGCCATCAGCTGACGTGGTCTTGAACTGGAAGAAGAGATGCATGGAGGTATAGGCTTGGAGGGTGGCAAGGCTCAGGTAGCTGCTCTTGGTCTTGAAGGTGACAGGGTCAGCGATAATATTCCTTAATCCAAAACGAGCCTTCAGTTCGCAGTAATCAATGTCACCATTTTTGCACAAGTCAATGTAGAGCAAACCATTGAACATGAGGCTCTGCAGGTGCCCAATAAAACTGGAGGGTACAACCGAGATGTAACGCTTCTCTGTCATGATCCCAGTTTCAATATTGTGGAACTCCAATCGGGTATGGTCTCCCACCATCGTACCTATGGATATCACAAGTGAGGGACAAACGAGAAAAGTTACCAAGTTTTCTTTCAGTACATTTCCTGTGTCTTTAAGGAAGCATGTCTCCACACAGAACATTCAGTTTCCTTGATCAGTTTGAGAAAACAGAGTATCCGCTATGGTACCTCCTTGGCTTGACCTCAACTAGGGAGGCAAGGAGTACTGTGACTCTACAAACCCTGCTGTCACGCAGCTGCTCAGAACACTCCATCCTGTAAAGGAAAATGTGAGATCATGGCAACTCAAGTTCAAGGAGGCAACTGGTAGACTTCTCAACTCAGGAAAATGACTGGGTACTGACAATGCATACTACAAGAAAGTGGTGTTTTCACCCTTGTCAAGATAAAAGCTACTGTCAAATCTCACTACCTGGTACTTGAGGAAATATGTCTATTGTGCAAGAACTATTGATTTTATCTGCTCAGTTAATACAGGTTTTTCTGACAAACTCTGTTTTTAATGGACAAGCTACCCTCTCCGTTTGCTCTAGAAAACATATGTACTGGAAGAGCCTGAACCTCATCAAACTACCCAGCACAGACCACTCTACATATTTTATCCCCCAAACCACAGACTTGGGTCAAAGGCCTAAAACAATGGGTCCTCAAATGATTAATGAAACCTTGTGGGATGAGACCTAAGAGTCTGCATTTATAACCAGCGGCAACTCAGTGTGCACATGACTGGCCTAGAGTTTATCACTGGAATCCAGCACTAGCAGCATTCCAAGGTGGTCTAGATTTTCAGCTCCAGCACTTTTCCTGGTACACATAGGGAAAGAGTATCTTTTTGCTAGTGAGCCTGACAGGGTAAGAAGTCAGCCTGCAGTTTCTGGAAGCCACATTGATAACCAGAAGCTCTGAGCCTACCTGAGGAGCCCACCCACCCAAAAGATAATCAGAGAAGAGAAAAAAAGCAGGTGTACCGTGCTGATGTCATGAGTGGACCAGATCTAAGGGGCTCCTCCTGAAACTACGCAGCAACAGACTACCTTTCACAATTAAAGCAGTGCAGTAGGCTTTCTGACATCTGCAACCCAACAGCAGCTGACAAAAGGAACTGTTCAGCTCTCCACCAACACTTTTACCTACAAAAGGTGAGCAACTAGGCTAGAGGGGATATAAAGTGATGCAAATAAACATAGAGAATGGAAATTTCAGTAACAAAATCTTGAAAAATCAAGAAAAACATCCAAAGCACAGAGTGGAAACTGGCTGCCACAATGGGTTTCTACAGAGAAAAATCCTATCAAAAATGTAACAAGCCCATTGTTCTCATGCCCAGAAGAGGAATTCTCTGTCTTCTCCTGTTAGCTTCCCTACTGAAGAAAACTCCACCAGCAAGATACTGTGAGAATTCTTCAACCCTTGTTTTACAACTTTTCAGAAGAAAAGGAGTAATACATTCTGGTAGGTTAGGAATAATCTGCATCAACTCTGTGCACATAGCTCAGACTCTGCAATTCCACCTCGCCTGGCTGGAACACACTGCCCAATTAACCCCCTCTCCACTCATCCCCCAAGGCGGAAATCATAAGAGCCAGTGATGCCTCCATGGTGGATGTCTGCCCGATCCTGAGTTGGTGTTCAAGTGGACAACTCTGCCTGATTCTGAACTTCAGCAGGTGCAACCTGTACTTTTAAAGATCAGCGTTATCACTAATCCAAACTCTATTTCCTCTCGGACTTGTATTCCGTTCCCCAACTCACACGTTGGCTCTGGGTTCAAGGGATAACAACTAAAGGAGGGGGCTGCATTTTCCTATAAACTTCATACCTCAATCTCTGGGGGACTTATCAAGATCACACCCTTGAATGGTCAATATCAACCTCATCTCTTCAGAACCAGTCAGATCTACTTCAAAGAATTCCTCTCGCACACAAAGACCAGACTGAAATTGTGTTTCTGGGGGTTATTTTTTGACAACTGATGACAATTCTCTTACTATAAGCAAAAATCAAATAATGATGTGGGTTAACTGAAATTGTAGTGGAATGAAATCAAAATACAACATAAATCTTAGAAAAGTTGAACAGAAAAAGAATTAATGTGTAGAATGATTTAGCATTAAAAAGTTGGAAGTATTTAAAAATATACATTCACATGTTCCTGAACAATAAAATGACTGAAATAAAAGCCCAATGATGAAATTTCTGTAACTGTGCCTAACAGGACTGCAGGCTATGGCTGGACTTCATGGGGAGGAAATATCACAGCCAAAATCCAAGGACACTGAGCTATGATGAGGCTGGTATTCATGTTAAATTCTTATTTTGCTTAAAAAATATATCTATGATGAAAACTAACACAATGAATGATCCCTGACCTAATAAGAATCAAAGGAGACAGTTTTGAAGTCAACTGGGAGCTTTTAGGGAAATTCTCGACAAATTAACCTCAGCAACAAAAGGAATTGGAAATTCTGCTCACTGGAAAATCCATTTTTATAAACCGGGGGGGAAACGCATAATGTTGATTGTGATAGAACAGAGACAGAGAACAGAGACAGACACAAGGGAACAGAAGCTAACAATTGAATTTGAGGGCTGAACCCAGGAACATAGATTGAGTTAGGGTTTAGAAGGACTCCAAGAGCAGTTTCAACTAAATGCCTGGAAGGGGAGAAGGAAAAGGCAGTAAATTAGAAAAGAAATTGGCTTCACTGAAGGTAAAAGCATATTCCTCAGTGGAGGTGGATGGCGATTCCTAAGAAAGCACGCTACTGCCTCTTGGCAAAGCCATGAGACTTTCAAGCTTGTGTCTCATCTCTGAAAACTAACCCTCCATGCCACCAAAGGAGAAAATATGTGCACACTTCCCAACAGTTGCTTTCACATTTCAGGGCAACGAGAAGTACTCAGGTGGAAGATAAAACAGAAATATCAAGACGACTGCCATCCCCTGTGTACCACACACCATGTCAACCACCCCAAAACCACCATCAAAATTAGCACACTTAAATCATAGCCAGGTGTCATTATCTTTCTTTAGAGGGTGGTGGATTTAACTTATAAAAAGTTGAGCAATTTGATCAAGGTCCATACATATAAACAACAGTAGCCCCCACCTCACTCCAAACTGAACCCAAGTGTGCTCATTCCAAAGGCTCTATGTTAAATGTATATGATACAGTCTTCACAGAAAAGGTTTGACTCATTCTTCACCTTATTGCCCAAGAAAAGCAGTCGGTGCAATTTAACTGAAGAAATTTCCATGTGTCAGCTCTTGTAATGAATACACACTTCCTGCCACTGGCCAAGTGCCATAATATCATTCCACCTGATTTCAGGCTAAGACGTTCATCACCTTCCCGAAAGCAGCCTTGTTGCCTTGGACCCTATTCACACATTCATTTCCACATTTCACTGACTGTCAACAAGTAATATACAGATCAATTCTTGGAGTGATGAGGAGCATACACCTGAGGAAAACTTTGTCGCAGTCCAAGCTGTAACCGCATATGAGGTAACTCATCTAAAAGGATCATTGCCTGGACTCCGAGGCCATTCTGAGTTCTCATTCTGGTTCTGTGCTATCTGAACTCAGGTTCTGTTGGCTAGAGGCAGAGGGAGGACGGATGCCTCCATTTCCCATCTGTGGAACAGATATGAAGTTAGGAGGTTTAAATGCATCAGGACACACAAAGTGCACAGACAAGTGCATAAGGGCTAAGCTACTAGAAGGTTCCAGTTACACAGCATTCTTTCTTAGTGTGTTTTTGAAACGTATTGTTTCGCAACCATTCCACCAATGGCTTTATTTTCTTTTATTAGAATGTAAAGTCTGTTTGAACAGAGATCACTTTTTGTATCTTCTCTGTGTCCTGAACAAAGGGGCCTGAACACAACAGTGAAGCTTCACTTCTAGGAAAGGAGCTTGAATTTGGGGACACCTTTGGGGTCAGGTCATCGCCTTCTCTGCATAAGGGGTTATGGAGTAAGCACATACGATGTGCCTTAGTAAACAGAAAAACAGTGGGAAAGTCAGTAGGAAACATCTCATCTCCCCATGTCTCAGACACCAGTAGACAAGCTAATGAAACAGAACTATAATCTTTCAAAGGATCCTCTTATTTTGCTCATAATTTTCCAAATTCACTAAACCCATACCTTTTTTTTCTCCATTCTACAGCTTTTTTCCCTTTCAACTGTGTCCCACAAAACGCTTTATCAAAAGAATAATTTCTGGAACCAAACACATTTGATAAATACTGTAATTCAACGAACCATGAGGATAAGGCACACAGCAGCTTCAAAAAGTTCATGCAAACTTTGTATAAAGAAAAAGGATGTATTGCAAATTTTTGTGCCAAAATATACTCACCCTCTAATTCCAACAGTCCACAGATGTTTGGATGTCCTCTCATACATTAGCTCATTCAAGGCTGGTAAGTCATACAATCAAACCTCCACCTTGTTCCCTCCAACACTCCCCAACTCTATTTTGTAAATGTTTATTACTAGTAAGGTGAATCAGTTTTCAATGGAAAAAACCCCTTTTTAATAGTTTGACAATGCATATGCCATATAGGTTGAGAAAAAGAGACATCCCAGACCATAGCAACTTAAAAAAAAAACAGTATATTTTTGAGCTAGCAAAAAATTCCACATGGCGTGGATGGTTAAGGCAGCCACAGCCCCCATCCCCCATCCTCCCTTCTATGGAGCATAATCCAAGTGAAGTATATCATAATTTATTTTCAATATATAAAATACAGTGCAATCAATCAATCAACCAATCCTTTTAACCGTCAACTGAACTTAATAGTTTTCCAAAAATACAATTATATTACAATAAATGAAAAACACTAGGTTGAGGAGCATTTCCAATCTTCCTCTTGATTTCCTTTGAGTCTGCTCTATTCTTTGCAAATTTCTATAAACTAGCTGAAAATTTCGCACACCGGGGGACCTTAAACAGCATGAAAAGGATTACTAAATAAGCCAATAAGACATCAGTTAATAATGTGGGGACTGTGTGGTGTCTGAGTTCCAGTGCTTGATTTTATGACTTCCGAAAACTAAAATTAAAATTCCCAAACTTCTTTTCAGTGCAAAACATACACACACGGTTGTAGCTCATAAACAGAATAGCTCTTTTCCTTCCAACATTTCTTAATCCTCACAGCCACTTTCTTCCATCAGGGAGAAAAGTAGAGGGCAAGGCTAAAAATGAAAGAGCTGCATTAATTTTGAATATCAATTTACTGAATGACTTGGGCATTCCATGGGCAAAGCCTGCTTACTAATTATTAGTGGTAACAGAAAGCATAATTTAAAATTACCTTTATTCCATGGCTTATAAAAAGAATAATTATTGAGAGGAAATGCACATTAAAATATTCTCAGCTCTTCAATTACTGAGGTTTGTATACTTTCCAAAGCATTTATTATTCGGAAAAGAATTTTTAAAAATGAAAGCAACTTGCTGTGGGCAGAGGTGGGGGACGCTGCCATCTAGTGGCAGATCCTCAACACACGCAGAGAATGACAACACCCTGGGTTTACCAGGCCGGACGTGAAGGCAACAAAGGAAGCCGAACAGAGTCTTTGCGGTGCTTTTGCAGGCCTCTGTCTCCACTAGCAGTTCATGGAAAATTTATGAATACTTATTCTCAGTTTGATAATGGGCTTTAAACAGTGTAGCCATTTTACGGCACCCCGTTTTTTACACTCATTTTTACATT